>NC_049992.1:13539100-13598321 GCF_000003815.2 Branchiostoma floridae | reverse complement strand
GCCCCTTGAGGAGGTTGAGATCGGGGGAACATCGGGAAGCGAGTGATCCGTCCCCATTTTTTTTCTACGCGACTCAACCTTCTGCCTTGAGAGGAGATAAAAGCGCTTTGCGTCTTCAGAGACCGTTCTGCATCTGAATACTTTTCAACAATTTCGGCAGGAGGCGCTTGTGTTCCGTGGCGATGACTTGTCCGTTCTGGGCAGTTATTCTCCACTACACTATCGAAATAAGCCAGATCTCTTGGCAGACTGAAAAAAACGCAGAAATTCGCAAAATTGGAGAGTACATTCTATCAAAGGACTTGGAGTACATATTTGTTGGTTACAAATGGTAACTCTAATTCTCTGGGCAATTCCAGTGACCGACAGAGTTAGGTGTGCATTTCCAAATGTAAATATGACAATTGACAATTATATGACACTTTTGTTAAATGACGATTTCATGTTGTCAATACTTTGGAGATGGTCCTTTATTTCCATGTACAGGTATACTGGTAGCTATGTGTGATAGCCTTGTTTACATACGTTGCAGTTAGTGCATCTTCCGTTAGATGGTGCAGTGCTTTGCAGAAGGGCGTACAACTTGTACAGAAACATGCATTGTGATACTAGTAGCTCAGACTTAGAGAGCCATGTCGACTGCTCCGCCAGCGAACGTCATTCCTGCTTGTATCTGTCTGAACCAAGGTGGGTCTGAGCCCCTCAAGTGCGTCTTATGTCCAAAAATTACGTAGATGTACTACTCCTTTTCCATGCAAGAATATACCACGCATCCCCCACCTCAATACTCGTGCGTGCGGGCAAACACACTTACATTTACACACTCAGTCACGCATACACATTCACAAAGTCACACATACATACAAATATACATCCAGTCACGCATACAAAACTGACACTTAGTCACACACACACAGACATACATCATGCCACACATACGCATATCATACACAAAATGACATGCAGTTACAAACATACACACATATCATACACAAAATCAGACACGCAGTCACCAACACATACACGCATACTGTGCATGCAGTGACACACACACATACACACACGGAGTGTCACTCGTGTCTCACACCGGCTACTACACACAAGACACACGCTCACACACACATTCACACACACGCACGCGATCACATAACGTTACACAGGCACACACAAGCAACATTATATTCTGCCTTGTTTGGCGTTTCTTACAATTTGATAAACTGACCCACAAAGCAAGTTTAACAGAAGCAAATCCACATTACTGTTTCGGTAGAACTTTATTTTGATTTTATCAGCATACAACATTTTGCAACATTTTGCATGCAAGATGTACTTAACTTATTACAAAAACACTGCTTTTGTCTAATTACACTATGTACAACAATACGGAAACATCGAACAAAGCTATGCCTACCATTACTTTCTTCATTCATTCAGTTCAATACAAGTGGTTGTCATTAGGTCCCTTAACCAGCCTTACGATAGGAATGTACATAAGCGTAAAATAATACACTTTCAAAAGTATATTTTCGTCAGTTGGTCCATATCAAAATATTGATTAATACGGCCATAACATCCTACAAAACACATGACAGAAAGACTAGAGAACTACAAATAAAGAAAGCATAGAATGTTAGCATAAACATAATATATATTGAACAATAAAACGTTACATGTACTAACTTCTACTTACTATATTCATATACATAAACCATTGTTCCCGCCAATGGGTTTCTAGCTATTTTACATGCTAAAACTTGACCTTAAAGTACACAATAGAATAGTGTTTTTGAGAGAGAGTGTATTCTCCTAGCTAAATGCATTTTCACCGGTTAAATACAGCGTACATCTAGATATTTGTTTTTCATACAGGTCAATAAAACAAGCACAAGACGCAAAACCTTTCACAGCAAATAGGTTGCCGATTTCGTCACAAAATGCTTATTTTGATTCTGCGGTATAAAGTTTTATCGTCCTAATTTCAGGAAGAATTTTGTGGGCTTCTGCGCTGCAAGTTAAATGGTGATTCATCATACAGGTGACAAACGTATAATGGATGATGATATCTATACGCACAAGAAATGACCCGCTGAATATAGTCTTCCAAGCCGGAAATAAACTGCTGAGAAGTCCATGAAACTCCCATATTCCACCACGGGCAAATATTCCATAGTTTGCATCACACAATTCCCTTCATCACATTTAAAAGCTTTGACCCCCTTGTAATCTGGCAAGGTCAAATATCTTTCGTATTGAACCATTCTTCTGAACTTCCTCTTTGCCTATCATCTGACGTTCGTCTCCATGGCGACCAAGAAGTTGATGGATTGCAGGATGGCGCGGTTGGCCCCTGTGTGTGGCTGATAACCGCCATTTAATGTGATGATATGGGGCTTACTCACGATTATGTACAAATAAATGGCACATGACACTCCCGGCGTACAGAGGGAACAGAGGTTATCGCTTCCTGGCGCAGTTTCACCGGCAATAGATATAAGTCTACTGCGTGCTATGGCGAAATGTGGCTGCACCGCGGGGCTGAAATGCCGTATTAATGAAGTGCCTAGCGCCCTTTCCCCAACCTAATCCCTCTTATCTGTCATAAAGCATATCTGCCCGATGGATTACTGCCAACCGTATGAGTTTCTTCTCCTCATACATATATAGCGTCCTGCACACAATGCTATCGCTCTGTTTATGACAGTGATGCATTTTTCTATCAACGGCGCCGTCAAAAAGTATTACCAGTGATTGAACTTTACCTTTCTGGGACTGGCCTTCAGTATTACACCTTTTTATCACGCATTTGACTCTGCTTGAACTGCATATTTAAGGACTTTTACTTTCTTTGGCGAAGCAATTGTCAGCGGCTGGACTTACATGTGAACATATATATCACAGTAAACCAATCGAACATATATATAGTTCCAACTACTAGACAATTGAAAGTAAGTTATTTATGAAGATGCAGTCTTGATGGATGACTCTATTTCAAGTTGTTTACCATCATCATTGTGGCTAGTCACTAAGTGTGATATCTCCATCCATTTTTTGCCAATGTTATCTCAATGTTATCTCAATTGTGCGTCAGAAACATTCTCTAACTCTCTATATCCTCTGTACGATCTGTAATTTATGTCTCCGACTTCCAATAACTACAATATATTAGAGGGCATGAAAATATACCCTTCGGTGTATGAATAACATTCACGTCTGGCTGTTTCCACATCTAATTTACTATAGGGAAGATAAGTACTAATTTATCATCATTATCGACAATATACACCATGGTAAGAGTGTGTCACTGGTATTAATGATGATTTTCCACCTCATCTCTTCTCAAAGTAGTCATCATTTCATTAACAACTTCCGTGCAAAATCGGAGAAGCACTTGTACAGTAAGCGTGTTCATCGGAAATGAGCGAGATTAATCAGAATAACACACAAACATACAATCAATTCGCAGTAGGCATATCACGTTAAGAGTGAATTTGTTTCCCTCGATTTGGTACAGTAAATGACGTTAAGTTTTGGTACGTGGCGTGATTCAGAGGATGGAGAGGTTGCTTGCACGGATGTTCAGTACGCTTGCGCCATGGCTCCGCCTGCCACCTGGATGAGCCCGAGTGCTGCCGAGTGTTCCCGAGACTTCTGCCGAAGGGCCGCGATGCCCAGACTGTTGCTGTTAAAGTCAGTGCTGTTGGCGCCTGGAGTAAAAGAGAAAAAATGATAAAGTTGTTAGTATGGGACGAAAGCTGCACAGAAATACAACCGCACAGATCTCAGAACGTATGTACATGTGTCTATGCTTGTGAGGAGTGCCAAATTCTTGTCTTGGTAGCGCGTTTCTTTTTGGACTCAACAGCGCTTTTGGAGAAGCACCGCCCTATGTATTTAGTGGGTACACAGAGCGATTTATATTTACTTTGGCACCGTTTATATTTCAGCAGAACCAGGGCCAGGATAGTTTATCGTCGCCTCTGCTCTGTAGTTCAACTCGTGCGTAGCTTGATTAACTTTTGATTGTTTTTTTTTCTCTCAAAGCGTCCTTTTGTGTTGCTCTTGATGGTGCATGTGGCTAAGGCGCGATCTACACACAGTTTTTCCCGATATCGGCGAGCCTACTACCTCTCGCCGACAGCTAAGTACTCAACTGCACCAAGAGTAACACCACTTCTGCTCAAGTTTTTCTGGCAACGTTTAACGACCAATAAGGGAGTCCCAGAGGTACGATATCTGTACAGCCGCAGTTTAGATCTGGGCATGATAAGGAATAGCAATGGGCTGAGTAATGACTATTGGGAACGAGAACTACTTCCGGCACTTGTGAAGAACTCCGACTACAGCCAGCTCACTGTGTAACACGTTCTGACATTTCAGGCCGTACCGAGGTTGCATCCATCTTCCGAAGACAGTTCCGTTTCTTTTCCTTTCCATTCCTTTCCATTGGGAATACAGGGATTTGAAAATTATGACTACCCTAAAAAAACCAGCACGTTACAAAACTGAAATCGGGTGACCCAAATAGAAACGCACTTTCAACACTTACGCGGTTTTCTCTGCGATGAAACACAAAATAACAAATCTTCGAGATAAGAAAACAAACAATTGAAACGCTTAATGCTCCTCTGGACGTTTAGCGGAACGACCCTTGTGATAATTTCCTGATAACTCAGCATAAGACAGTGTGTGCAAACAATGCTAACCCCGGCTGTACTCCTGAGAGTATCTCCTTACAATATTTCAGTACGGCAATAGGTGATCAAAGCATAGTGTGTAGAGATGCACCTGTCTTCTCTACTGTACGAGTCCCGAGGTACCAGATCAGTAAATACGTTCAATATAGAATAAACACGTCTACAAACAAGCATAGTTTAAAGATCTACCGTTTGATAACGATAGTTGAATATGCATATACATTTCCATTTAGGGTCCCTCACTGTACAGGCTAAATGACTTAGCTCAAAATTTCAAATGGCTAGTCCACAGGGAAAATGACTTACTTTCTTCATCACATATCTCTCGTGAGAGGTGCGACTGGATAGGGTACATTTGAATATGACATTTCCAGAACGCATGTGCTAGATGTTGGGTTGTGATTGCAGAAAATCTATAATACATGAAGACTTTTTTGCGTATGTTAGGAAAACGCCATAAGAATGTCAAGGAGAAAAGATTCGTTGTTTATTTTATACTTCACATACAAGAACTCGAAGGTGTTAAAGTTAAGCTACGCTGAGTTTTCTATATGTCATATGCCGTAATCGCTATTGAATTATAATTGTGTTACAATAATCAAGACCTTTTCTCAACTGAAATGCTGCTGCAGCAATCTCTGCCGAAAGCTCCTTCCCGTCCGAGCAAACCTTTGCTTTACCAATTTATTGTGAATTGTCGCAAATTAATTGGACATTGCCCGTGACTCAATGGTTCATGAAATAGGCTGGGTAACTGTATATCCTTGTGGATCTTCCGCCACGTTGAGCTAATCCGTGCTCTATGAATGACAAATCGGTTGTTAATTCCTGCCGGACTACTTCCCAATCTGCTGGGCCCTCCGCGGACCCGGCGCGATGTTTTCATTGAAACTCTAACCGCGCCCACCTGTTTGGACAACTCCATGATAACGCCTCTCACCCCACATTACTGCACGGCCTCTTAAAAAGATTAAGTGGTCCTGACCCCAACACAGGAGACGTCTGGCCTATGAACTTCAGATCTCCATAGAGAAAGATCTCGCTTACACGGAAACATGGGACTCCGTATATAACATGTACCGTGCAATGAAATTTGTAACGTTATCTGATTGCTCAAGTCGATAAGAGAAACGTTTTAACCAGCCGATTCTAAAAATACCAAAACTACACACACCTGGTATTCAAAACTGTGTTGAAAGACACCTGAATATAAAATGTTGACCAGATTATGCTATAAGAATCAAACACCACCAAAGTATGTAGAGTGAAATGTAAATCATAGCATTGCGCTTTGACTATGATGAAAAGTTTTTTTTTTAAAGTAACACCGAAATTCAACTGATGAAAATGATAAGTGATTGTTCTGCCTAATCTCTGTCCCCATATGACTTAAAGATACGAAAATGGCAAAAAGCAAGTTGATACATTTGTGTAGTGGTGAATTGACAGGTCTGTGAATGTTGGTCATCCTTTGTAAAATTAACAAGGAACGCTTGATTTTATTCTCATCGACAGTGTACTAGTCAATGACAGTGATCATAAAGTGTCAACTGCACATGCTTCTCACCTTGTACCCAGGAGCCGTCCATGCTGTACGCATGCGCAGATGATGAGTAGCTGTGCGCAGGCGCGGTGCAGTACGTCTGTGCGGTGTTGTAGGAGTAGGTGTCCGCAGCAGTGCTGCTGTAACAGTCGGTGGACGGGATGGAGGTGGCGGGGGAGCTACTGCTGCTGACCGGGGCACAGTGCACGGGGAACGGCTCCACCTGCTGGCTACCCATGCTGCCCAGCCCGCCCACCAACTACATGTAGCACAAAAAGGGAGATAGGAAAAGACAATTAAAATTCGAAGTTATAAGGCACGGGTTTTAACATAGTTCCGGTTTCGGTTTGTGCTTTGTAGGGCTCACTTTCCAACTTTTTTTGCCGTAACATCTATCGTTGTAGTAGCCTGACATGCAGGCTCTCTGGGCCTTTTTTGGCTCATGATACACTTTTGTGGACCATTTCCTTTTTGTACTGGGTCGCTTGTACTACGGACGGACAGTACAAATGTACAAGCGACCCAGTACAGAAAGGAAAGACGAAAAAGGCCCAGAGAACCTGCTATATATGCTATCGTTCTAGCCTGGGAAAGAAGAAGTGAGTTGAGAAGAGCACTTACCCCAGTCGACATCCCACTGCTGACAGACAGACCGGTGGAGCCAGAGGACAGGTAGGAGTCAGAGAAAGGGTACTGGTACGGTTTGCTGGCAGTGCCGTACATGCTGGCTGTGTCTGCAGCGCCGTTCTGATGGATGCTGGTGGGGGGCAAAGGCTGTGGTCTGTGCAGCGTTGCCGAGTCTGCAAGTAATAAGACAGAAAATTGGGATCGTAACACATTTGTCCGTGTAAAGGGATAAAGTTCTCTCTCCCACGGCCTTCTTCCAATGACACTTATACCGTGCCACGATCTCTGACTGGTGTGTAGACACACAAGGGTTTCTCACAGAGAATAAATGCTAGACGAACAGATCCTTAAAATGGCAACTATCAATGTCATTCTGACGATAAAAACATGACCACCATCAATCAGAGTTCCTAAGTATGCTCTATGAGCCAATGGATGAGCTTCAGAAATGAGTGGGCACTCTCAGTCTGAAAAATGCTTTACAAACAGATCCTACATGGCAACAATCAATGCCATTCTGAAGATAAAAAGATGACTAGTCTACCATCAATCAGAATTCCAAAGCGCGAGCTAAGAAATGAGATGGTAACTTGAAAAGTGCTAGTAAAACAGATCCTAAATGGTTACTATCGTTCATTGTAAAAAGTGTAAAGATGGCCACCATCAACAAGAAGTTCAAAGTGTATTCTATGAGCTAAGTCATCTAATATTTTCTAATCCCAGGTCTAATATATGCTTGAACTGAAATATCATCATCAAAGTCACTGGTTGGTTATTTGTTGAAGAGGGTACCTTGAGCGTTAGCTGGGTATGCGGGCTCGGGGACGGGCATGTAGGTGGGAGTCCCGGCGGCAGGAGCGGGGTATCCCAGCGGCATGAAGGAGGGGATCTGCTGGGCACCCTGCTGCTTCCTCCAGCGGGCCCGCCGGTTACTGAACCACACCTGCAGATGGAGACATCAGTGGTAACTACAAACGGCTGGACTGGCTTCTGTCACTCTTGGGTGAAGAAGGGGTCATAGATCTATTATAGAGACCTATGATACTCAACAGTCTTGGCAACCGGACCTAAATACTCTACATAAAACTGCACTTACCGATTATTTCAACCTTTGAACACACATGTTTATAATGCACAAATACTTGACGGATGTTGACATTATAGATTGAAATAACATGTGTTGTATTTACGTTGATCTCGTGTGTGTGTATCAAGAATCATCAAGGTCAAATATGGTTGAGGTTTTGTTTTATTTTCTCTTGTGTACAAACGAAAAGGGACACATGGCGAAAACACAGTAAGCAGTTAGTGCTTGCAGTCTGGTTAGCGCCCAGAATATAAGCAGTATGTCGGATCAAATGTTTCAGCCTTGGAAACACTCCAACAAACGCGGGACGCTAACCAGCATCTACGTTCTGCCCTGCTGTATGATTTACTTTCTATTAAAGCTTTAATTTCGTTCGTATCATGCCAACAGGTGTCCGCCATGTCCCCTGCCTTGCAATGGCCGTGTGTGAACAGGGCCGCACGGCACAGTCTTACCCGTTTGTCTTTAGTTAAGTGCTAAAGGGGCTCGGGCCAAACGGGTCAATTGCTTTGTGTTGAAACAACTTCCCCCGACCCAGCCATGTGCACCAGTGTTTGAAAGGTTAGCGGAGTATCCCTCTGTAATCATATCGGATTTATGCAAGGATTAAGGATGAATAGGTATAAATACAGGTATTTGTTGCATCGGCGCTTTCTCTTGACTAAGCCATGAAAAGGAAAATAAAGGTCCGCCGGGAAATACGGCATGTAAGGTTAACCACGCGTGTGCTTCCCAGTGAGACCGAATTTGCGACGGTTTGTTATGACCAAAATAACGACCTCATCATCTTCTTAATCAAGAACTTATTGATACAACCATCCCGCGATCAAAGCTGGCGCACCGAAACGAGAAATTTCCCCGCGTCTGTTATTTCCGATCATCGAAGTCATTTCCTCCGTTACTCTATGTAAATCCTGATGTTGTTGATGTTTGACACTTAGCAAGTATTACATGTGTAGAGGAATTATTTTCGTAACGACTAGAGTTCCTATCTTAACGAAATCTCCATGGTTCGTTACATCATACATGATAGCGTGATACTGATGCCGGTTTCCAGTAGCATTTCTCCCTAACGAAGTTAGTTCTGCCCAGTCAAGTACTATTAGCCCGTACAGGGCAAGTACGTATAAAACACGTTTAAATCAAAATCGACTTGTCAGGAGACAACCTTCTGAATTTGTTAGCAATTACAAGCGCCGTTCTTGTTTGTCAACTCAATTATGATTGGTCTGCATATGATATACCTAGACAGAAATCATCTAGACTCGTTCTGTGAGGCCAATACGGCTCGCAGACTCGCAGCCCTGTTGGCTGGGATGAGGGATGGACCGTCTCGGTTTTGACATACGGGTGATGTGGGAACGCGCGATGCTACATGACGAAGTAGTGCGCTCAATATGGAGCTAGTTTGAGAGCCATGTGTTTGAACAAAGGGCAGCATTTTTCCACGCCTTGGCTCTTCCTGAGAATGATGGGCCCGTGAAGCCTGCCCCTCCCCAGTCCCAGCCCTGTCCTGGGATCAGGTACCGCATGGGATGGGAACTACACATGGAATGAATTTTCCAGACGGCTCATCCCAGCCTCTTGACCCTGTGAATTCCACCACTTTTCAGTAAGTGTTCCTTGGCGGGTTGTGATCAGTGGGAACAGGGAGGATCCGTGTGGTAGGGCGCGCTGAGAGAGGCACTTCACGCCAAAATAAATTGAAAAGCAGAGGGGGTCTCCTCACGTGCTAACAGGTCAGATCCTCTGTGATTCCCACCAAAGACAGAGACGTACCCTCATCTTCTGCGATGGTCCCCACGGACAACCTCCTACGATACGTTGTTTATTTTCTTCAAGACAACCATGGTGAAAACTTATGGCAACAGTTGACTTTAAGATCAGCTTCGGGCCTTAAATTCTTCACAAAGAGCTCTGCCTCCCTTAAGGAATTGGTTACTTAGTTCATTTTTTTCTGGTCTTTATAAGGCATTTGGCGAAAGACTTTTACCCAATATATCTAGCGTTGAAGGAGCTGGGATTTCCGCATGAGAAGTACTAGACCTTGAGGCCGTGTGAGGGCTGAATACAAGTATTTAAGGTTCAAGTGTGCTATACCGGCTTTTATTCTCGATCGAGAAAATTTGAGGGCGGAATGACTGCGGTGCGGAAGCGAGGATTTCTACCTGTCCGCCCACCACATCTTTCAACCGCAGCCCCCATTTCCTGCGGCCGGCGGGAGACCTATCCATAAAGGCACAGATGTCAACCTGGGAGACCTGCGATTCACAGGCTCCGTTTCACTGCCACTGTAGGGACGTACAAGAGGTCAGTGTTCCCTGCCAGGTCTGTATCAGTCCTGGTGTCCGACAGGCCTGAGACTGTCAGTCCCCTGAGCCGTGGGGTCACTCTGCTGACCGCACTGACCCCCATGTCCTTCTTCCACTGAGACCCCTTACCCTCAGGAGAGCTCAGTATTTGGCCATGCATGTGAAAGAAACGCTGTATACGAAGCGATAGTTGGATGGATTCTATATCTAAAAGGATGCAGTTGGTAGAGAATGAAACTGTTGACTCAAAAACTGTATCAATCTGCCTACATGACAAAATATAATTGACAAACTTGACAAAGGAATCTGATGTGTAGGAATGCTATAAACTCGTACTTTAAAACAAAGAGGTACCACGGTATGGTTAGTGATGAGGAGGACACCTGTGCGTCTGCAAAGCCGCGGTACTCTGTCTGTGCTGTTATCCCACGAGAGTATCGCTGCCTGTGTATGTTTTCCAACTCTGATATCATCATTGTCAGTCAGCAGTTCTCACACCTGCTAACTGGGCACAAGTGTGGAAGCAGACTTGACGGAAATACCAGCGGTTAGTTTCACCTCATGCTCCTTGTTGCTTCTTACACGGCAAGAGCTAAATTTGTTCATGAAGACAAGGGTATCTGTATGTGTCGTTTCTTTTCCTTTCTTTTCATTTGTAAACATCATTTCACTTTAAAAGTGATGTGAATCTACAACAATAAAACCAACATTTCCCAAGTCTTAAAAAATTGCGATCCGGAAATCTTAACTATTCTACAAAGACATCTAGCAGAGATAACTACAGACTCTGTCAGCTCCTCCCGTGTGTCAAGGTAGAGTTAGGTTTAGATGACTTAGCTAGCAGAGATAACTACAGACTGACCTGGCCTCTGAAAGCTTGGACTGGTACACTGTGTCAGCTCCTCCCGTGCGTAGATGTCCGGGTAGAGTTAGGGTTAGGTTTAGATAACTTAGCTAGCAGAGATAACTCCAGACTGACCTGCACCCTGGCCTCCGTCAGCTTGGTCCCCTGTGCCAGCTCCTCCCGTGTGTAGATGTCCGGGTAGAGTTAGGGTTAGGTTTAGATAACTTAGCTAGCAGATATAACTCCAGACTGACCTGCACCCTGGCCTCCGTCAGCTTGGTCCTCTGTGCCAGCTCCTCCCGTGTGTAGATGTCCGGGTAGTGAGTTCGCTCGAAGGCCTTCTCCAGCTCCTCCAGCTGCTCCGGAGTGAAGGTGGTGCGGCTGCGGCGCTGCTTCCTCTTCAGCGGCAGGTCGGGCTCAGAGTCACAGTCAGAACTGTCTCCCGGACCTAAACCACAACAATAATGGTTCCATTATTGTTGTCTACGATGCGGTCAGCTTGTCTAGATTAACCGTTTTACAGGCATCAACTTGAAAAACAACATTGACCATTATTTTTCGGGCACTTGTAGTAGAGCTACCGCCTACCTGTACTAGTATCATGGTAATACAGGTATCACTAGCATCATTCGACTTTACAGCAGTACAACTTACTACAAGCGTAATAGTAGTAACAGTAGTAGAAACAGTTTTCAGTATTTGATTTACCAAAGCAAAACGTTATTAACACCCCCTTTCCACTAGGACGGCGCTCTCGCCGCGCTCTCTCTGCGACCTAAAATTTGGCATATCGCTCAACGAATTGTATCGAAAAGAAACGAATCTTTTTACACTTTGTGTGTTTTGTTGTCTTCTCAGTCACACTCTTACGTTTTGCATGACATACCCAGTGTGAAAGCAAATATTACACATATCCTCTTTAGGTCGCAGTGAGAGCGCAGCGCGATCGCCGTCTAGTGGAAAGGGGGCCTTACTACCGTATTTTCATTACGGTTGATTCTTATGCATCTGCGGGAATTTACCAGCTGTCGTTTCAAGTAGTCCTGGATATAGTATAACATGAGTACATGTCATGTTTACGTCGCATCCGTAACAAATAATGTTCTGCCAGTACTGTATTCTTTCCCCAATCTCTACATATACCCTACTGTTTTTAGAAAATGTATAGTCGTTGCTTGTTTGGGTACAAAACATAGAAAAACGCAAATACATTCGCCACGGCCTTTCCAGAATTAGTACTTCAAGAGCGATCCGCAAAACCCAAACACAGCGAGAGAGCGGATCCGATTGGTTATTTCCCCCGGTTATGACTTTGTTGATTGTCCCCTGCTGTCAGTGGATCAACGAAATGTAAACAAAATTGTGTAACTTTCGAGATCAGGGCAATAAGAAAAGCACCATTTGAAGGGAAAATACACTCAGACTTTCATACGAAACGTATAGACATTAATGTGAAAGTGATATAAATTGATACAATCCGTAGGGCAAAATGCTTTGTGTTGAAAGAATGTACTAGAAAACTTCGTCTTTTCGATCCATCATACCGATTAAAAACAATTGCTGTTTATGAGTAAAATAATAGCGTTCGTAATACTAGTAACCTTAAATATCTATGTCAATACGTCGTTTGTTTCTTTTTTTTTTTTTAAATACCAAAAACCCACAATTAGACTAGTTTTTATACATTCTTACTTCCCGTTGAGAGAACTCTCAATTGAAGGCTTTTTAGGAAAACAGCATATTTCAATTTTCAAAAAACATACACAAATTATTATTAATGTGATATGATCTATTCAATCTTGTTGCAATCAGTCAGAAGACGGCGGCCACTGCGTATATGTATGCCTTATAATAACAACCTTAGGAAATGCCAACATGAAATATGGTGAACCTGCGCGACCTGTATATGACATACAGACAAGTGCACACGCACATAACCTCCTAACAAGCCCAGTTGGATCATATGAACCTCCCGGGCGACGCGCACCAATTCTCCTCAACACAAAACACTTCAGGGGAAATGACATGCCTCGTGCTTACGGTGTGCATATTAGCGTCCCCTTGACCAACTGCTTCCCTTCAAAACTCTTGTCAAATCTATAACCTGGAACAATCAATTTGTCTTGAGTTGCCTTCACCGTGCCGTAGGTTGTAAGTATGATCCGTGTCATATTGTGTGCGCGTAGTTAGTTGGAGTAGGGTTACATAAGTTAATGCTGTAGACCTCCCTGGGTAGGTAGCACGTTGAGAAAGAGTTTTGTTGGTGTTATGGGTGTACAACATGTGCGTGTGTTCGCGGACAGATGCGACTCGCTCCCGTACTTCACACCTTCTTGCCAAGCAGTAGGGCCCGCATTGAGCAGGCCCACTCAACCAGCAATTTTCCCAGCAATAATAACGGCCGGTTTCCCTCCGCACAGATGTTACTACGGGGGTTTCTATAGACGTGCCCAGCTGAACACGGCAATATGAGCATCTGATGTATACTTGATGACATTAATCACATCCGTGATTGTTGTTTGATAACGATTGTTACCATGGAGGCGGACATAAAAACCTAACTGTGTCGACAATTTGCTTTTCTGTCGAGTACCGGGGAACAAAATAGGCATTTCAGATTCAATTCTAAGTTATATTGGCCTTTGTTGTAAGGCTAATACACAGTGACCTTCTGGGCACCTACGGCGGTGCTCGGCAGAGGAGAAGTATTCAGACAATGTGCGGTTTCTCACGAGGATTTAAATTCTAGAGATTCTGGCTTTGATTTGAACCGTTACTATGTCGTATACATTGTTTATGATACCATCATACCAAACGTTAATGACCAATAGACCATTGCCAAAATGCGAAAACAACAGTTTTGCATTGTAAATTCAATGGATGAAAGCATAAAACTACATGAGCGAATGCGTAAGTCAAGATTTCAACCACGAATGCATACAATATCTTACAATCCTCGCAACTTTTTGTTTTGATAGCCAATAATACACTAGATATAACAGAAGAGAACAGACTACATATAAGCGTACGAAAATTGTTTTTATCCTTTCATATTTCATCATCCTATAAAACGGTATACAATAACGATGTAGGGGAAATTTCATACTATCACAGTTTATCTTACTTCACACATGAGTTTACAGCCCTATACAGCGGGGTGGTAGTTTGGACTATGTTATATTGGCATGGGTCCACTTCATTGTGTGATCAAGTGGTCATTTGGGCCCATTACAATTAATCGTTTCAATTAACTGTCATTTCCGAATAGACTGCCCCCATTCTGTATCTAAAGCTAATGTAAATGCTTCTCATATTTTCAAGGATCGTACAAACACAACTCCTACTGCTACTACAGTACTAGCTCTTCTGTCAAAATTCCGGAGAGCTGGTTACAGCGATAACCCGGCATTGGAATAATCTCTTCAATTTGCGGGAGATCTTGATTCATTTGGTCATTATTTGGAGTGTTGGATATTCATCATCTGAAGCCTCCTACAGTCAATAGGGTGCTTTGTGAACTGGCGCGGGTAAGCAGGCACCTCGCTGGGCGGGAAAGCGCGCCGTTTTTCCCCCGCAGAGTCCGCAGATATTCTCCGCTTTCACGGACCATTGCGGGCCACGGCGGGTCAAGACACTAGGAGGACGGTTCCGCGAGCTTCGTCACTCCTTCCGCGGCCCTCTGACTGCACATTGCTGCCACCATGCAAAGACCCACCGCGACTTCACTCAGAAGTGATGAACACTGTCGTGAATCGTTTGTAGGATCCCCAAATTATAGCCTAGACCGGATCTCTTCCGCCTGGGTCTGGGGTTACAGCCAACATATGGCGGCCTTTCTACCCACAAGGTATTTCCATGACAATCCTCAGCATGCAGTATCCCCCACTAAACATGAATGCGCGCAACACACACAAAAAAACTCCACAAAATACACGGGCAGAAATTTGAAGAATCCCCGGGAAAACCACACGTTTCTTGTAGAGAGAAGTTACCAGGCAACACGCAGAACTGTCATATTCTTCCCTAGGAAAGATAGAGGGTTTGTTCAATTTGTTGTCGGGGTCCCCCTACAAGGGGGAGGATGAATTTTCACAGGTTTTTGTGCATGCATCATTGCCGACACCGCGCCGCGCCGAGGTGGGATTTTTCCCACGATAACCCGGAGAGTTGAGAATGGCTGTAAACGACTTGGACACTTCTTCAATGGCCAAGGTCCTTATCGCTGAGGTGCGAGCTGAGGCCAGGCACACCTTCTTGAAAGGGTCATCAATCACCCAGGTCTACAATAGCCCGGTGCGGACAGTTCATGTTATTGCAATTTGTTTAAGCGCTGATTTCCTGAATTACACATTTTAGCTATAAATGTGGATTAACACTCGTCTGTAAGTTGCGGTGAAGAGAGAAATGAACCGAAAATTTCTAAGATCTATAGAACTTTTCCTTTGGCAATTCATCGTCTCAAGAGAAATTCCTAATGTGTTGTCTCATTTCCGTTAGTGGTTTGATCCCGTAAAGGAATTCTCATTATCCAGTTCAGCATTCATTCAGCTGATCTTTGGTCACACACAAACAAGGTCAACGTCAAGAATTACTCATTCTTCGAGAAGGCACATACAGCGTGCTTTGTGCCATCCTTTCAATTGGAAATCAGGGAAGGTTTGGACTTCGAAGAGGATGTAATTCGCTTAAATTTGACTTGTCTCAATGTGGGAATTTCCTTCTTACGTGTAAGGAGCTTTTACTTGCAAATTTCGGTCAATAGCCAAGGGGGTAAAGCCTTTTCGTTTCATTCACATGCTTTTGTTTTTCCTGGGTCCGTGCATTGTTTCCCGGTACGTGTCCGGACGCGTGGCCCTCTTTTGTACCTATCAGCCAGCTAGTTTTGATTCGTCATGGCCGACGACAGTGTTTGTTGAATTTGCCACAGAGTTTATCTGTGTTTCGACAACTTTGTTTAAAACACGCGACCGGGCAGCCCGATTTCTTGGACAACACACTTAAAAGAGCTTGTCTTTGATATGTAATCCAGATTCCATTACCAATGAATAGGAGTATTAGGTAATATCACTACAGTTGACTTATATTTTACCTTGCTCGTGTTTTGAACAAAGTACGAAGACAGCACCCTTTGTTCAAGTATATCGTGCACTGTGCGGCATATTGGTGACGGCATATTACTTTTACCAGCAAAAATGAGAAAGAAATCATACATAGTTGATCATACATAATGTGTAAATCATGAGGGTCATTAGCATCCTATATTTGGGGTGTTAAGCGGAGGAAGTTTTGAAATGCCCGACATATGACTGTCCGCCCGCGAATACGCAGAATAAACAAGTGTGTGCTAACAGGGCGCGCAAGCAACACAGATCTGCTAATTAAGAATTAATCACTGACGGAATTTTCCCATGCCTACTAATTTCCTATGACCCCCTTTTCATGACCTCTGGTCCATGAGAAAAAGAATGAAGTTCACAGCTGGTCGGACAAAACGCCTTCTGGGTCGCTAAAGATGTGTCAAAACTGCACCCACAAAGTAGCGGATAGATCATAGAGGGAACCGTGGACTACAAGCCATGTGTTCGTACACAAGATATGAGAACTGACTTATTGAAATAATTAAGCCAGTATGTATCGGTCATAATTTGCAAATATAAATCCAGTAAAATATTTGGGGTAATATCAGAAATTGTCACAACAGCATATTAGTAGCACAAGCGACCTAAAACTCGGTATTGAAGAGTGTTGGGGACCTTATGACAGAATATACTGACGTGCAGAGTATGCAGCATTTAAATTACGCACTGTTCTATATAGTAGAATTGGCTTGAAAGAATACACTTTTTGAAAGAGGGTTCAGAACCGTCAACCGATGATGCACAACACAAGCAACTCTACTCTACTCAACACTTGGACCAAACCAAAGGATTAGACCCTGTTCCAAACGATACACACAGACGTGAAACATGAACATCCAAACTTACACGTACATTCAACTATGATAACAAAGTCGCCATACAATGATAATGGCGATAGTCTTCGCACAGGGAAGGATATTCAACTCAAAATCAATTGTGGTATATTCAGAAATCATCAAGGCTAGTTACGTGAGTATCACTATCATTGATCTCAAAGTAATTCTACGTAGGTACACCGTATTGCGCTTTAAGTGGCAGTAAACATTAGATACGTGATGTTCAGTGCTTATTCCGTGTTTTCAATCAGAGAGGTCATGACTCTGAGTCAGCGAATACCGAGCCCTTTCTAAGGACGTGAAGTGAACATGTGAACTCACCATTCTTCTCTCCCAGGATGCCGTCAATGCTGTGTGGCTTCCGATCGCCGTCGATGCTGAAATCGTCTTCTCCCTCTATCTCCAAGTCGCTGATCTTGTGGCCCTTTCCGCGGAGAATGCGTGAGATGGACGAGACGGAGGGGACGGTGCTGCGGTCACACATCCCGTCCTTCAGCAGCCGGTCCCGGATCTCCCAGCTGAACATGCCGGGGTTGTCTCTCTTGTAGTCCTCTATCTTCTTCTCCACCTCGGGTGTAGCGACGCGCGGCTTGCTGCCGCCGATGGCGCCCGGCTTGATGGAGCCGGTCTCCTGGTAGCGGCAGAGGATCTTGGAGACGCAGCCGTGCGACACGCGGAGCTGGCGGCTGATGACGCAGGGCCGGATCCCGGCGGCGGCCATCTCCACGATCTTGTGCCGAATGTGGTTGGGCAGCGGGCGGCCGTTGATGAAGACTCCCCCGAGCTGGTTCACACGACCCTGCCCTGCACGGTGACAAAGACCTTCACATCAGCACTCGTGTGCTTGGCTCGTGTTTACACTTATACACCACAACACTTACAATTGTGCTTCATCTCAGATAATCTATGTTATCTAATTTGATAATTTTCCGCTACAGTTCAATCAACACTGCATTACTTTACAGGACATAAGCAAAACATCTACAACAAATTTCGGAAGATGTAGAATAAACTGTAAAATTATACCGGAGTTTATGATAACCGCACAACAACAAAAAAACAGAAATATATGTCAAAATGTTGTGGTTCTGTCATCTACCTGGAAGAATTCACTTCCTGTTCTGCCTCTTTTGAAAACGTCAAAACTGTACTATCCAGCTATTAGAATCCAGCAAACAAGACACACTGTTACAGAAGTAAAACTGACTAACGCTACAAAGCAGAGATTCTACCATATCTCGTGACCAATGACCGTTATCTTGGTTTTATCTACAGATAGATAACCATTTGACCCTGTGTTGCATGTGCTGATTGACGTACGAGCGATCAATAAAGACTTACGTATTTAAACTTGAGAGGGAGGCAGGCTTACCTTCTAGAGGGAACGCAGGTCTAAAGGTGGCTACAGGACCACCGGCTTGTCTCATGGTCATCATGTTCATGGTTGGAAACTTTGGAATCAGCACGTCGTCTAGTGGAGTAACGGTCCTTCGGCGTTGTCCCGGGACGGACGTGTGTGCTCAGTCGTTCTGTGCTCCGCTCTGTTTTGGTGCCTGCGGGGGAGCAGTGACCCCGTCTGAAGTTCTCTCCAACTGATTTACAATGCTGATTAGTCCATGCCCCTCTGCCGACGGTGGCATCTGATTGGATAGAAGTAAATCTGACGTCATTATGGTAATCTTTCATTGGTTGTTTTTCGCGGGCATTTTGGCCGAGGTGTCCCGTTGAGAACGACACCGTGGACACGGGAAGTTGGCAGGCGGGTTGGTGTGACAGGGGGAGGGGCTGTTCTCTGCAGATTTAGGGACTGTGGGGTCACAGCGGGCGTAAAAATTGGGCACTGTCTCATCCCCACCTTTTCTATGTTTACTAGAATAGTTGTATTGTCGCCAAGACCCTGGCGAGAAATTTGTGAGTACGGCGGAAAAAATGCGACTTTTTTCCCCACCTTGTGTGAAGGACTCCCCAACGGGTCGGAAAATCACCGAGTAACGACGTTTGGGAAGAGCATGTTACAGTGTCCGATGTCTTCAGCTATATTCGTTATTGATTTCACTTGAGTCAGAAATTCACTACAGTATATTTTACGATACACACAAATACCCATGTGACGGTAAATGTAACCTAACCCAAGACTAGAGTAGACTGTGAGTCCGTGGTTAGATGAGACACAATTTTATTTCAGGAAGATCTAAAATGTTATTGAAACTTTTCAGAGATACTGAGAAAATTGCTTTAGACCAAGCTCAAACAAATACAGAATACACCTTAGATACGGAAATGTTGGCACTCTACTCAACGTACTAACCAGTTTCATACAGCCCTGGTCATAACTACCGAGGAATATTCTCCAACATATGGTAACATCATAAACTGACAATAAAGACTTTAGATAAACACAGTGTTTGCAGGGAAGATGATTCTCTTGACGATGATAAACGACTGTCCCCGCTGAGAACTCTCTCCCACCACTAGAACAACGTGAGCCCCAGTTCCTTTGGGAAAAGTAAACACTGAGGTTTCAGAGCTCTCCCGTACCGCCATAATCACGGAAAAATAGATCAGATTAACGGAGAATTACATTACCGGGTCTTTTGTTTTATGTTTTCCGATTGGCGGCGGACGGTGTCAGATCCGTCTTTAACACCTTGTTCTGAAACAATGCTAATGCATTTAGGTGTCATTACAGTGATTACTTGTGTATTCAATAAAATCTGTTGTTTTTGTTTATTAGCGGCGGAAGGTTCTCTTGGCTTGGTGTAAGAGGGCTTCTTTATTGTCTATTACGTTTTGTTTGTTTGTATTTGTTCATGAAAGCTCAAATCGGCCTGCAGGTCGATTTTCATTGAGGTTATTAATAGAAAAGAGGTAAAAGCCAGATAAAATACAACAGTGATGCAGGTTACATCATTTAAGTCCTAATAAATTCATTAATCATTACATAGACCAAGGAGCTTTAAAAGCTCCTTGTATAGACATGGTACGAAACACGTAGTAGAGCAAAAAGCTAGTTCATGGTTTGTGTCATATAATATATAAACATCGTTGTATGTGCAGCCAATTTGAGGCTGCTTCATTTTGGCAACGAATCTCATAGTCATACCCTGATAAACATTAACAAGTGTTCAGTGAACGCAATACCATGCCATTGAAAACGTAGCATAGCCATCGCATATCCTGCTATCTTGTAAATACCGATTGGACTTGACAAATTGTGGAGCGACAGTTAGTAGGAGGGCATCTAGTTTTCTATAGAGCACATCTCCCATACAAGCCATTTTACGTTATCACTAGCCGTATGTCATCATAGACACACAGGATAGCGTTTACTCATAACTCGTTTGGGGAGAAGACCTGCTATTCCTGTCTACACTCGTACATAAAAGGGAACGTCAACATCAGGTCCACATCTGTTGTGTTGAGGGCCAATCTCAGAAATCCGAGACTTGGCATTTTGCTCGGTTCCTTTTCATGGTTTCCCTTGCGGAGGTGGGCCCCTTGGCACCTAAAGATTACACTTTGTAGGGATTCTTCAGAAGAGAGCCCGCCATCTCGGTAGCCATCTTGAATATCATCCTCCGCTGCTCATCGAGGTGAATCTCTCCATTATGCTCTCTACAGCCGTATTTCTAACGGGAATAAACTTCTTGACTACCAGTGAATATGATTTCTCCCAGGGCGGTGTTTTGTCTGATTTTAGAGGAGATTGCAAAGACACTGATGGTCCCATAAATCCGCCTTTACGACGTCTGATAAAAGGAAACCTAAGAACTGTCCGTCCCGACTAGGAATGGATGCTTTCTGTACAGCACACGGGGTCTCTCTTGGGTCAATGTCTTTTTAACTCACCACAGCAAGGATCTGACCCGGAGTTGTTTATGTACTTTGAGGATACGTTTTGTTTGTTTGAATCGGAATCACATAAGTCAAAATATTTGTTACCTCCTCCGGTGATACATCCCATTTGCGTAACGCCAGCTACTGCTACAAGTCCTGAGATAAAACCTGCCGAAACATTTTGAAAGGGCAATGCCAACAATGGCGTTTCTTCTGGAATTTCGATGCATAAACATCTTTTCTGGATTAACGCGAAAAGGGTGCTCTTGCCATCTTGGAACGAAAACTCATACATTTTCAGCAGCGAACCTGTCAGACGCGGACAATGGTGTCTTTTCTCCTGGCGTTTTGGGAAAGGCTTGGTTGCCAATTGTGCGCGCAGCAGGGCGCGGTAATGCTATACTGTCCACCGCTCCTCCCTGAAGGGTCTGCCCAGCGGGGCGCGAGCTGCAGTTGTATCTACTCAGGACATCCATCTTTTCCCCCTGACCCACACAATGTTTCCGGGAGGGGCACGTCACAATCCCTGAATCGGCCCCGACAAATATATGCAGGTGTATTGAGCGGGTAAAGGGGTTTATCCTATTATAGCGCGCACAATACACGTCTGTGGGAACAATATGTCCTTACTTTGATGGAATTATGTTCTGCAGCCGGTGTTGATGGAGACAATGACTCTACACTGATTCAACTCTATAAATGCTAAACAGTTTGTTGTCCGTCTGAAGGCGCACTCCTCTTGTGGACAAAGCCTTTGTCCATTCACGGTTAACCCGCGAGTAAAGGAATTTTTGTCGGCAGCATTGAACAATATTCCAAACGCCGTCCTATGTTGAAATAGAGATTCTTGCTTCCATGCACAATGAATAGAAAGTACGTTTTAATTAATGATTATACAGATCTTCATTTTCTTATGACTTTGACTTTATAATTATGATAGTCAGAATACGACTAGATATGAAATTTTAATGTATAAATGAAGACGTTTTCATGGATATACACAATAATTTCAAGTTCATCAAATTCAGAGAATCATTCATCTTCCATCACAAATATCAGGTTTTCCGATCCTTGTATTACAATCTAACAGGTAGTTTGCAGAAAACAACACTGAACAATAATGTTTACAGATGTAAAATTGCAGAAGCAAAAGACACAACATGTGTTTTTGATAAGACATAACGACCACAAGGTGTGTTCATATATCTCTCTCCGGAAATGAAGATGTTCCGTCTGAACATCTGCAGAAGTCATCACCTGAAGTACCTGCTGCGCATGTCTGACATGACAGAGGACCTGTCAATCATCCTTAGGTCATAGGTCACCACTGCCCTGGAGAAGAACAGAGTGATGCTTGTTCGTACTTGTGCACATTGTAAAAAATGAAACCCATCTCTCGCCGGCTCCAATTATGTTTTGTTTTATTCATGATGTATCGATAACTATTATTATTATTATTTTTGCTATATGATTTATATGCTTTCAAATACTGTTTGTTTCAACTTGTACTTCAGTTCAAATTGTATTTGATTTACTATGATTTTGCTCGACCTCCGACCTCTCCCACTCCGTTTTTGAGTTGATATTACCAAGTTTCTGTTAATTCAATTGGACATTTTGTTGTATATATAAGAACTAAGTTGATTTATTTTATTTTACTTCACGTATGCAAATCACTGTTTTTCAGTTTACCATATGTTTGCTTTCTGTTATTTCAAAGTTATAATTTGTATAATTTGTACATTTCTGTTGCAATTATTTCTGTATTGTTTTAATGTGGACTCCAGGAAGACTAGTGTATTTCACTAATGGAGATCTAAATAAACCAAACCAAACCAAACCAAAATCAACCATGTCAACCCATGTTACTATTACTGTACAAACGCCGAGACTCAAAGGTCCTTTATAGTCCGTTTAAGATATTACACTTTCTTTATTCCCTACGTATGCAGCACTATTATCCTATTCTCTCTATCGGATCTCTGTCTCTTTGTCTCTGTCTGTCAGTCTGTCTGTCTGTCTCTCTCTCTCTCTTCTCTCTCTCTCTCTCTATATATACTGTATATATATATATATATACGTCATGTAGAGAGAGAGAGAGAGAGAGTATATATATATATACGTCATGTATAAATGTGTGTGGTTGTGCGCGTTTTTGTTTATCAAAGAAAAGATGCAACTGTTGTGTCTCGCTGAGAGTGAGAGACAATACAATGCATACTAAATTTATATATGTCTAATAGCTTCGTCTCTTGTCAAGTCAAATGCTTTGTTTACTTTATTGTACACATACGAGTAGAAGACTTACATCATACCTTTTACGTCTGATTCTATGCCATTAGGCTCACCCTATAATATTGCGTGCGAGTAAAAAAGAACTTATATCTACTTACTGAGCAAATTATGCAACTGGAGACAATCATCGAATCACTGCCATAAAAACTATGTTTTGTTAGCTTTTGGCATACAGTGAAATATGTGCAATCGTTCTTGACAAAATCAATTTTTTTCGGTTCATATTTGTGAAATAGATGTGATATGGCCATATATAGAAACGGGTTAACCGCATTATTACTACCCCACATCTACTTGTTTTGTGTTTGTTTGTTTTTTAAAGAAGAGCCTGTTAAAGTGTGGTTTGGATATTGTTTGGTTTTACCTTAATCTTAAGGGTCAACAACAGTATGGTCTTTACTATTTTTGTTTTGTCTTTCTTCGTCATAGGAGAAGAAGAAAACACCATGGCGAGCTAAAACAATATGTCTTCCACATTGGGTAAAACGTTATCATATAGGATATAGCATATGGACATAATAAGTTTTCACAAACAAGATGTCGAGCAAGCTCATGTTGCCTATGTAGCGTCATTAAACAGGGTAGTGTATTTCTACATTTGATAGTGATGTAACATGGGTAACTTGGAATAGTCAGTCAGTCAGTGGGCATTCACAATTCCTTTTTGACTGAAACTTCTCTACTTTAATGCACTCTACTCATATTCATACACTTTTGATCGTGCATTTAGTTATCTCTTTCGCCGAATGACCTTTTACCGCTGCCTTCTCAACGATATTCTTATGGAAGCAATATGTTATATGTTTTGCTTCGGTCAATAAAATTAGTCCTTTACAAGTACAAGGGAGTTGCGCTCTGTGTCGCGTTGTTGACAAGGTAGATTGTGTGTTCGTACGTGGAAAATGAATTTCAGCGTATTGGAATAGTGTGGAATCTTCACGTAAATCATTCTTACTAAATCCGTTTTCGCAGAAATCCATTTCCATCGGATTTCCAGTTTCCTACACCAGTTCTTCAGAGCACTCTCAGGACGCGCTTGACGATCCTTCACGGTTCTCTTCGTGTCCCGTGATCCCCGGCTATCTCCCCACACCTTCCCACCTGCCGAACACTACAGCTCTATCCGTCCCCGTCCCGACAGTTACGGAGATCAGCACACCTCAGGTTTACACCCAACACCGGCTGTTCCAATCCGTCACTACTTATCACCCCCCACACTCTGCCACCTTATTCCCACAATCATCTCGCTAAAGAACAGCGTAACGATTAACCCGACAGTAACTACGCATCCGCCGAGGATATCGCGCCTATCTCGCACCCGGAAAGTCTCCAATTGTCGCCGTTGGTGACATGAGGGTCGCCTAATGCAAGTTATCTGCGCGCCGCCAGCCAGTGGCTGCTCGCAACCGTTTTTCACGTCTTTCACCACGGCGATTACTGTCTCGTTAGAATGAGCGCGATAGGGCGGGAAAATTATGGCCTGTGCTCGCTA
The DNA here is from genome assembly GCF_000003815.2 of Branchiostoma floridae. Taxonomy (NCBI): domain Eukaryota; kingdom Metazoa; phylum Chordata; class Leptocardii; order Amphioxiformes; family Branchiostomatidae; genus Branchiostoma; species Branchiostoma floridae. The sequence continues at coordinate 13,573,616 of NC_049992.1, read as the reverse complement.
CTCGCGTCTGAAACCTAGCATACCTTTTCTACATCACATTGAAAGAACACTTTTTCAAAAGAATCGTGTTCTTCTGCGAGTCGCAAGAAGTCTTGAATAAGATATAGCCACAGTACCGCACCAAGATGAATGATGTAGTCAAATTAGTCTTCATGTTTCAAAGAATGCAAAAATATGAGTTACGTTAAAACAGGCGCTCTTGACTATTCTGGATATCCGGATGTCGATGTTTTCTTGCTTCATGTCATAACGTTACCTCACAACACAAATCTTCACAGAGTTTTACTGTCGTTACACAGAAGCCCCGGTTCGTACAATATTTCAAACTTTATCATGCAACTCAGTTTCTGAGGTACTGTGTCCTACACTCCAAGCAGATATTCGGCTCCGGCCATTTTTGACCTGTTTTAGACGTTTTTGTCGGTCTTTCTATTTTGTGACATAAAGAACCGATACAGAATAGAAAGAAAATGGTACAAAACGGTACAAAATAGACGGCCGACAAAAACGCCTAAAAAGACGTCAAAAACAGTCGGAGCGGAACCTCTGCTTGGAGAGTACTGCGTCACCCATATTGAACATTTTATCCATATGCTATCGCATTCCTCACACATTACAAACACCTGTACACTGGACAGTGGTACCGCTGTACCCATGGTTGCTCCACAGAATTGTCAACAACTTGTACAGTGTTTGACGCATGTTCTACCGTTTAGGACTCTGATAGGTTCCGGACACGGGTCAACAAAACCTAACCAACTGGAAGAAGAGGGCCTGTTCGAGCTTTACAAACTTGTTATGGAGTGTTCTTGTGGCTTACCGGTACAACAGAAGGGATTAACAAACGTGTTGGTCCCCTGTTTAGCTTGTTTACAAGACCTGAGTGTTCCACAGACACCACTTGTGACGTTTCTTTGTGCACCACTGTAGAAATACTAATTACAATTATCCTGCCCATTGTGAACTGAGTACCATCATGTAGTGACTGTCTCGGGACAGTATTTTACTAACAGGGCTTCCCTTTAACACTGTTTGGTTACCTGCTGAGAAGGATAGACATTCTATAAGCAAATTTGTGAAACAGAATCACTCCCCTAATTGCTACATCTGTGCAAAGTTCATCAGAATAGTTTTCCCGAATTGAGAACATCTACAGATAGACTCAATGCGTCGTTGTAGGAAAGTAGGAAAGTCATTTCGAAGTAAAGTGAAAACATTCAGAGGATGGTGATAAGAAAGGAAAAGACTGCAAGGTTATTAACTTCAAATCCTTGCATAGAATAAGCAAATGAGCTTGAGCCTCGTTAACGGTTAAGTTACAGTCAGTCTTTATTCACCTGTGCTGGCCTCAAGTTGATGTACAATATATCATATTTGTTGCGTTTAGAATTCACTCTATAGCTGTATGAGGTGACTTCCTGCTCCACCTTACCTTTTCCTGTTTCCCAGTTTCAGCACCGGTGTTGTTGGAGGGGCAGACATGCGTCACTTGTCGCCTGGCCTGGCGACGTTGCCTGAGGGGACGTGTGAACGAGACCAGATTGAAAGCCTCACATTTCTCCCGATCACGCAAGCATTGCTCGCCATTTCCGACATCCCTGCCCCCCTGCCAACCCTCCAGGGTCCCGGGACATGCCGTGTGGCTGTCGTGTCGCCTCGGGCGCCGTTCGCGTCGTGTTCTCGGGATGACTGATCGGTGGCTCGGCCCGTGTCTGTTCCCTGAACAGTTTAGCGCGCCGTCGCCGGCAGGCTGGCATATTCCCAGAGACGACATCAGTCAAGTGCAAGGGCATACCGGTATCGGCGGCGTTCCCGGGACAAGAGGGACCGGCATTCCGTCATCACTGCAATAAACGCACCGGGGAGCTCGTACCAGCCGCCATCGGGCCTCCTGCGAGCCTTGTTGCCTGCGCTGGGAGCTTCCAGCCCGCTCCCGTCTCCCTACATGTAGAATTTAGCGGATTGCGCTTTGCGTTCGGTCTTTAGGAAGCGAAAGACTTCTGCATTCAAACTGATAGTATTCCAAATTTGCCATGACAAATTTTTAACAAAGAGTTGCAGGAAACCTTTCACTCGCCGCTCCAATCAGAATTACAGAAGTATGCCGTTTTCCTTACGGCGCTAATCGTGTCTTCGTCATGCGCTGTCTTGTTCTTTAAAAATTCGATTTGCTTCCCCATTTCACTGAGGAGAGGTCTAAGTTTCGTCCTAGACACTGCTTGCTGCAGAAAGGCACCCCTGAGTCCCTAAGCCGATAAACACAGCCCTTAACTACAGTACAGAACCCACAGTGGTTTTGCTTTATTACTGATAGCCAGAATTCTGACTTCCCAATTAATATTTCTGCTCCCCCGTGCAGTTTTGACATATCCATCACTACCCAGGGTGGTAGAAGTGACTGTAAACTTGTACGTCATGCGTAAGGAAGGCTATAGACTATCATACTGTGTGGGCACATCTATCTAACATTATATGTGACACTCGGACATACATTAAGAATACCGTAAATTGTTAACGTGTGGGAAGGGTGCTTTCATGTTACACGTCTAAAAGAGGGATATACGCTTGAAACGGGACGGAAAGTTTTGTTTTGAAATTGGAATTCACAAATGGAGTCTTAACAGCACTGCCAATATGGAAGCATCGCCAACTAGAATGTAAAGTTGCATCTTCAACAAGCTCATACCAACTTTTATCGAAACAGAAAAATTGCTGACGGTGATCATGAACTTGCACGCACCGCTGTGGCCAAAATGCTACGAGAAAAGCTGGCCCAATCAAACAGGTGTTACTATGATGAAGACAAGAAACTGATTAAAGTCAGAACGTTGGGTCATCAGGTAATGGATTAGTATAATCTTTTCACCTAGGAAGGGGAGTTTTAGCTAGGACACATGTTTGTTCAAGTCTGGTTCACACTTATCTCTATGGAAGATAAGATAAAGTATATTTGATGTAAGAAAAGCTAGCATCACACATAATCGTCATAGTTGAGACCCAAACTTTAATGCACACAACATCCGTACATAGGTAACAAAGACATGGGAAAACTTCAACTGTTTGTCCTGCTGATTTGTATCAGTTGCTAACCAGCTGTCATTAACCCATTAACGTGGCGCCGACGCCTTGTTATCCCACGACCTTAAACAGAGGGGAGCACGGCTAAGGACGTACAATTGGTACCTTCGCTTCCTACTGGCTGTTTTGCGAGCAATTTTCCATAGAAGCATCTTTATACAACCTGTTATTTTACATGGGTAGACTGTACAATTGTGGAGCACTACCCCGCCACGCGCCGGACGCTATACAAGTGTCGGACTGGGTCTGGTCGAAATAAATACCTGTATTATGCTACTCTCTATTTACACGTAACCTATGTACAAGGGGCGATAATTTGGCACATCAGTCATCTGACTCAAGTACCCCTAAACACGGGAAACAGACAGGAAAATAGCTTGTCACACACACAAAAACTACTGAAACGTGCATAACTGGTAGAATAATTCACACAATCCAAACTATAGTAAAACCAAACTAAGAACAAAAGTTAGAATAATTTTTTTACATTTTTTCTTCTTTATGACATGGAGTTTAAAAAAACAATATCTTTAAGATACATCTCAATGATGACAGGCTGGAATGAAGACTTGAAGCCAAAGTCGCACACATTTAGAATAGAATCAATATCTATGTCACTATACACTTCACACTTTACTGACCTACGATACACACACAGATTTGGCGGGACTATGTTTGCTGCATATCATTTATAAACGTACGATTATCATCTATGCTTGTAATGTACAGTTGTATAGGTGTCTACCTAGGTCACACTAGCTGACGGTCCTAGTATTGCATAAGTGTTTGATGATATCATATCAATATCTACTAAAGCTTTTATCGTTCCACGATACATTTTCGGCAAACAGTATACTCATCCTCTTACTCTCTACACCAATTGTGAACGTTTTGGAATGTCACTCGTTTTTTTAATGAATATTTTGATGCTGTTGTTGTTGTTGTTGTTGTTTTTCAAATGAACTCTCTTCTGCCTTCTTTTCCGCCTTTGCCGGTGTCTTCTTAAAGCCCGGTGATTGTTGAGGCTTCAGTACGCCTGTCCCGTGCCGCTGCCCACAGGGATCATACCTAGCGGGTGCACCAGCGACTTCTGCCGTAGGCTGGACAGACTCGTCCCGGTACTGCCGTAACTGGACGTACAGGACCCTACAGGTAAACAAAAACAACAATAAGATTTAATACAGGTCACCAACAAGCCCTATAATGATATTATAAATGTTATCTTTCTTTTCTGCGCTTTTCAGTACACGGCGATCGCGCTGCGCTCTCACTGCGACCTAAAACGGAAGTTGGTAAATTTTGATTTCATACTGTGTGTATCATACAAAAAGACAAAAAAACACAAAGTGCATAAAAAAATTTTCTATACAATTCGTTTAGTGATCTGTCAAATTTAGGTCGCAGAGACAGCGCGGCGAGAACGCATTCCTGGTGGAAATGAGGTGTCACTCAAACTGTCAGTAGTTTGTTGAGTTCTTTATTATTTATATGCTGTTCAGTAGAGAAGGCAAAACGGGTTAGAGCTCACGGCACGGACAATTACTAGTACACTACATTGACATGTCTAGAACGATTAATCTGATCAGCACTCCCCCCCCCCCCCTCTTTAGTAACACTTTAATCAATAAATGTACACTTCACTGATTTGAAAGAAAGTGTGCTCCAAAACTAAAAGCTTTCACACAGAACCAGCTATAAGCAAACATAATCACACATGTGCAAAGCTTAGCGTGTTTCCTCATTGAACAACTTTGCTCAGCCCGAGAGTATATTTACCTACAAGCACAGTAGCAAACACTACTCGAGAGCGAGTGTGAGAGTGTATAAGCTTAATAGGACATTCTGACCACCACAAAAGAAGATTGGTGTCCTGTATTTGCCCCCTTCACAACAATGATCCCACCACTGCTTTTCAACAGTCCACCTGAATACGTGCCTGCACCCAGTGTTTGGTTTCTGTTAGAAACAACACAATGCTCGGACCATTGCAACTACGCTCCCATGTTTGCCAGTCTCATCCAGAAACGATTTCCTCTTTCTTCTCTTTTCTTTTTTCCTTATCAAAGACACTTCATCACCGTGCTTTAAAGCCCAGCATTCTCCGGCCAGTGCTCTCATTGCTCCCAAAACAGATTACACTTGTGTATATTGGCCATCTCAAGGGGACAAAGACTTCTGTCAAGAAACGGGCCAGCTCTTTTTGTGCGTTTCTCTGTAGAATTTACAAGTAGACAGGCTGTGAAGGAGGGGGACAATGTGTCCTTTTCATGGTCCCATGAGGGTCAGGGCTTCCAGGTCAGGGGATCTGAAGTGGGTAGCTATGGTTATCGCTATGAATCGAGGTAAAATGCCAACACCATTGTGTGCTTTTTTACATCTCGGTCTCTATCGCATAAGCAGCTATGTGCAGGGATCCGGGCCCAGGCTTTCAGGACGGGGACACAGACACAGTTGTTATCCCGGTCTCCCATCCCGTGTCGTGGAGTGGCATTTACACCAGCCATGGAGATCAAAGCAGAGGAGAGGAAGAGGGAGCATCAGGCGTACCCTCGTTGTCATGGTGATGACATCCCTGAACTTGGCCCGGGGATCGCTTCATCTTCCTCCCAAACGGTTTGACCGAGGAAATATCACGCCAAGAACGATGGGAAGTGGAGAGAATAGATTAGCTCCAACTTCCGCAGCAAAACTGGGTGGACAGGAAAGTTCACGCCTCAGGCACATGGGTTCTACCACGGGTCGTGCGAGATGTAAGCACGTGTTAACTAAAATGTCTATGGTGAAGCCGAATACTTCATTTTATAGCCGAGTGAACAGAATGAGCGTGTCGGCTTGTAACCTCGCTTTTACCAAGAGACTCCGGGCGGGGTGATGGGAGAGGGCGCACAGAACAATCCGGATTTTCTGCTAGAACTGACAATGACACGTTCTAAAGTGAGCTGTCTACTGTACAGTGAGAACACCTGGTTTAGATGATACATCTTCCCAAGGTGCATAGTATATAAAGATTGACAAACAAGTACAAATTGACTACGTTAAGTACAACCGTATTTGTATTTTGCCGAAATCCTCATTGGTATTCTTTACGCACTGTTTTTTTTTTTCATATTGAACCAGGAATTACATAATGGGATTGGTGGGATTTTAATGAAGGAATTTCTGTCATCGGGAAAAACTTTTTGGAGCAATGTGCGGCAATTGTCGATGTGTAATGATTCTTATGTCGTTAAACTAATGCGCATGTGCAAACAGTAGCCAATATAAGGACATGAAAATTATATACTAAATCTAGAATTCATTTTAGTGTCTTGGAAGTTACATGTTACAGTACACCCTTGATAGAAATCGACCAGTAAACCTACTTAGAAGTCTCAGCTGACTACATACCTTGAGAGGGGTACTGTGATCCGTACTGGTAGGTGTCCATGCTGTAGGGGTGGGCGGTGGTCGAGTAGCTAGGCGGGGTGCAGTACGACTGAGCATGCGCGGCGTAGCTGTCGTGGGTCGACGCATGCGCTGTGAAGCTTTCTGAACTGGTGGCTTGTGTGGAGTCCATGGAGGTTGAGAGCGAGGCTAGAGGGTAGTCTTGTTGGCATGTGCTGGGGTTTCCCAGGATGTTCAACACCTAAGGAAACGGACAAAAAACTTGGTTTGAAAAATGGTTCAACAGCTACTTGTGTGAAGGCCACTCCTTCTCAAATACAATGTGTTAGCCTTCGTGCCATCCTATTTATTCAACCCAAGGAGGTTGAAAAATTGTTTTTCAACATCCTTGGTTAACCGGGACTCCTACACTTGCTCCCTGAAAAAAGTTTGTCTAGTGCGAGCGTTGAGTATGGAGGCCACGGAAAACTAAGACGGCACTCAGGCTAACAATATAGAGATAGTGCACAAATTGGGCCCCAACTGAAATCATGTAAAGTCACAATGAAATTGAAAGAACGCGAGACAATGTGTAAGAAGCCAAAGTACCCTTCTTACCCCTCCAGAGAGTGTGTTGTGGTTGGCTGCGGTGGCGACGAAGGAGTCGGACAGGCCCGTGAACTGGTACGCCTTCCCCGCCGTGCCGTACGAGGACGTGGAGTCGGCCGCCATGCTCTGGTGCACCGTGGACGGGGGGAGGGGCTGCGGTCGGTGCAAGGTGGTCGATTCTACTGTGTGGGGAATAGCAGAATAGACTGTTTATTCTCCTCTAAGATTCAGGCACAAAACACACTGAAATATGTCTAAACTATTAGCGCCACAATTTTGTCGTTTGAATTGTTGACTCCAAAATGCAGTACATGACGGAGTTTGTAGGGTGAAGCAAGAAGATTATGAGACCTCCTTGGGTAAAGACAACTTGAAGAGCAAACTCCTGACTGTAACGTGATTCTAGAAACATTTTTGCCTTGGCCTAAATCGCCTTATCATTAGCACCCATGTCAAAGCCTGTGGACCACCAATGTAGTTCTCGGTTACAGGCCAGTTACGGTTGAGATTTGTTCTGTTTTGGTAGCCGCTGACATTACACAAGGTTAAATACGACCCCCTTTGTCTCAACAAAAGTAAGGGGGCAACTTCATTAACGCTAAATCCGGTATAAACCCCGTCCAAACAAACAGGGGATCAGGCTGGATTAGGACCCGTCATCCACACACCTTGTGAAGTGATGGGATAACTGGTGTCGGCGAGCGGGACGTATGCAGCTGACGCATGCGCCGTGGCTCCTGCAGGGTAGCCCATGGGCAGCAGGTGGTTGAAGCCGGCCAGCTGTTGAGCACCTGCCTGCTTCCTCCAGCGGGCGCGCCGGTTACTGAACCACACCTGGGAAGAAGGAGATGGTATTTATTCATATCCATAGCAACAAATAGCAATCTAACTAACTTTGGGTATCTACTGGCTGGCAAAATACACCTGGTGATTATATCACCCCCCCCCACACACACACACACACACCTACTTCTTTATTGATTTTCTTTCTTTCTCAATTTCAAATAAAAAACATCTTGTGGTCTTTCGTAAGACCTTTCGCATGATCCATTTTCAGTCATTCCAATGGGTAAAAATTTCTCGTATGTGTTTTCCTTGAGATGGTTGATCATTTGTTTTAAGATGTGGCTTTATGCAACAATGAAGCAATGATTGGAGATGGCTTCGTCCGTGTTTAGAGATTTCAAATGAAAACATGGATGAAATTCCTTTGTACATATTTCCGATCGCTGGTTGGATGGTTCCATCTCTTGTTTCATCACTTGCCCACGGGGAGGCGCTCAACAACGTCCGTTCTCACACATGACCAACACCGTGTGACAGGCCGTGTTGTTTGCTGTTCTTGCCAGTCCACGCGCACAAGATCAACCCCACCAGCTTGGTACAAGTGCCAAAAGCAAACAAAGCCCATTTCCCCACACGATCAATCTCCAATTAACAAGGGGCAAAAACAAACACTTTATTGACCGCCAATGTCCACGGCAAGTCAATCTCTGTTGTTCAAGACCGTTGAAGGGGAACATTTCTTCACGCGTTCCCCGGGCTTTGATTGTTTACAGTTTTCACTGAACTAGAACTACTTGACGTATTTTCGTGATTTACCTAAATGCATTACATATAGCTGGTGTTAAGTTTTATTGCTATGTATGTTCGAGAGAAGAAAGCAGAAGAAGACTTGTACACCCTGGCCTGTATTTGTCAGCTTGGTCCACTGCGCCTTTGTGTAAATGTGATGTGACAAAACTTTTAGGGTTACGTTTGGATAGCTTGGCTAGCAGAGATAATTACAGAGAGATAACTACAGAGTGACCTGTACCCTGGCATCTGAAAGCTTTGTCCACTGTGCCAGCTCCTCCCGTGTGTAGATGTCCGGGTAGAGTTGGGGTTAGGTTTAGATAACTTAGCTAACAGACTGACCTGCACCCTGGCCTCCGTCAGCTTGGTCCTCTGTGCCAGCTCCTCCCGTGTGTAGATGTCCGGGTAGTGAGTGCGCTCGAAGGCCTTCTCCAGCTCCTCCAGCTGCTCCGGAGTGAAGGTGGTGCGGCTGCGGCGCTGCTTCCTCTTCAGCGGCAGGTCGGGCTCAGAGTCACAGTCAGAATCTTCACCTGATGGTTTGAAAATGAGACAGTGTAACAAAGTTAGTAACGGTAACAAATTCTTCAAAAAGGAAGACCTCATTACCAGAAGTACATCTTGTAAACAATTCCATTTCAAGGTAGCGAACAGATGTTTAACAAATGTAGTTTGTTGTAGCTAACCATTGCGTGAATCGTTACCAACAAACAGGAACTGGGTCTCTGCAGTCCACATGGTAGAGCTAACTATGGTTAACTGTCATGCTGCATTCAAACCGCACGTCCCAGTACTAAGCCTTTTGAAATGCAGAATGAGTCTGACGTAACTTCCAATTTCATTTTGCCCATTTCAATGTCCATTATCACTCATTGTTACACCAAGGACACGGCGCGGTTACTGGGAACTACTGAGCAAGTCACGCGAACGGAAGGCTGACGTGTTTATGGAGGAAAACAGTCACAAACGTAACGGTACTGGTTGTGAGAAAGTTTAACACAGTTGGACACCGTTGTTTGAGTCTTGAATTCTTTTCCGGTCTCGTCATTGCGTATTGCATCATAGCAGGACCTATGCCTGTTATGTTGGACCGACTGTGTACCACGGAGGGGCACGTAACACCTGTTTACGACAAAAGGGCGACGTTTCCTGGGAAACGGGTAAAAAGAGCCCGTACTCAGAACGCACTGGTGTTGTGATGTTCTCCGTATAGAAAGTCTAACGGATGACGACTTTCTTCTGAGAAATGTGAAGGAAGGCAGCTATACGTGGTAAACATAATGATACGATTATTCACAATTCGCTCCACACAACGTTTGTGCGGTGTGTTTTCTTTATTCTATCACCAGTTAACAAGTTTCCGCGGCGAAGAAATATTCAGGAAAAGTTTCGCTCTCACTTGTATTTATACATGAGTTCACGACATCGCTTATCAGCCCAAACTTGTGTGGAGATGCCGATAATTCGACACGCCTCCACAGTATGCCCCGTCGAATAATTGAATTGAAAATGTTCCCATTCCTATCGCCTCTGCGCTGCACCGTGAGGTAGAAGAAACGACGTTTCGCTTTCCGCTCGGATTACGGTAGCATTACTAAGTATAGGCGATCCGTGTGGGAATATATCGGTCCCTAGTATCAAATTCACGCTGAGTTGGTAGATAGCATCCACCCGTGCCTTAACTCGCCCCCAGAGGCGACGCATCCAATATACTTTATTAAATTTCGATTATCGCTCGCACGCCCCCTATTAATGACGAACGCCTTCCTGTGCGCTCGGAGGAATGGGGAGAGAAGCGCACTTGGTTGTTGATGGATATTGGTGGTATTTAGGAACTGATAAGTTCTCGCTTCCCATTAAAGCCTCTGCTGAATAGGAACGTAAAGAGCATTTACGTGAGAGGAAACCGCAAACGGTTAGAACGTGATAACTAGACAAGACTGCACAAGTTCGACTGGCAGCGGTAAAAGTCGCCAAGTTTTTTTACCTCCAAGTTACGACAAAAATCGCGGAAAATAAGGCAGAAAATCCCAATCCAAATACATATCTGGTGTCGCGGCGCTGCTGAATTGTGCTCTCTCCTGAGACCAATAGCCGTGCGTGTCCGGTGCTTTCATCCCGGGCACGCGGACTGCCGTGCATAGCGAATTCCACCCTCTCCATGGAAAGGGAATTTCAACCTTCCATTCACTCCTTTTCACCCCAGTTTTCCGCGGTCGCCAGACGTCATGGCTGCGGCCAGCAATGTCTTGTTCACTTCAACTCCACACTTGTTATTGTAACCCAATTCTTACTTTTGCTAATCCTCAGCTTTCAACACATTTTTCTTTATCTAATATATTTGATTCAGATGTTGGAGGAAAAGTTCACTGAAAGTTCAGACGAGTGTCGGACATTACGGTATCCAAGTCATTTTCTTTTGGAATAACCAATCTTCAGACTTGCAGAGTTTCCGTTTAATATTTTTCAAGTATGAAAGTCGATATTGAAATCCTGCGAAACTATTGTTTGTTTCCAGAAAGCAATATGCAGTTCAATATGCAGAGGTAATGGCGTAAATGTAGAATAGAAAATATTTTCCTTCCCTTCTTTTCTCACACTGCAATAAACAGTGAAGATAATGGTCTTTGACAAAGAAATTTGAAATTGTAGTAAGAACCTAAGTAAAGGTTCGATGGAATTACTTCAATTTCTAGGACATTCTTATGACGCGCATTATAGTTAGGTAGGTGCCTATAACATGGTAGAATGTTTGCGAAGAAAGCAGAAGAGTTGAAACCGAGAATGCCGAGTCAGCCCTACTGCTTATACAAGTGTAACGGTCAGTGAAATCATAATGCACTGTGTGTGTGTCTGCGTATGTGTATATTTGACCTATATCCCAATTTTGCCAGGTGGGCCCTGTACCGCACAGAAAGGTGGAAAATTCCAATAAAACACCACCCAAAACACGGCACTCTCCTCTTACCAAACCTTCTATTTTTGCCATGTGAATTTTGGGGAGCCAACTTCACGCTTTCTTCGTCGTCCCGTCAGCAGTAATTCAGACAAATCGACCAGCCTACCTGGCCGGGGAAGATAAGAGCGCGTGTGGCTATCAACATGCATCCTTCATGAATTCTCTCCCCCACAAAGATCGGATCAACTCGGTAAAGGATCGAAACAGTCTGCAGTGTCCGCTCCAACTTTTTTCCTTTCAAACAAGTCACTTTCAATTTGTGTCCACGTAATTTCGCTGAACGCTCCCCTGAGTTCTTTTATCCCATTACCCGATGAAAGGGGGTGGGGTTCGGGTGCACCTGGCATTTTTCGGACCCTCCGAATCATGAGAAGAAGTTCACGGACGATGCTATGGCAAACAGTTTCATTAGAAATTAGCTTGCTATAACTAGCGTCTTCTAACAAATTCTTAGTACTTAAGGAGTGAAACCTGAATAGAATGGGAGATTACAAAACGGATGGCCACCTAGCCTGGCAAGTCTGTCGCTACACTTGCTTTTTTGGTAAGAACTGGATAGAGAGTTCATTCTCTTCCATGCATTTGCAATGGCGCCGTTTTTTAAACGTCACTGACCAGAGTAAAACTATGTAACTCGTGGTAGTACCACTTTCTTGGTAAATCACGTTTATAATCTTCGAGGGGAACTAAATAACTTTTTATTGCGCCAATTTTCCCACCCTTCGTTTACTCTCGAAACAGTGTGAATTGGTCTTGATAAGCTCGCCGTTTGTTCTAATAATCCCTGGCACAGCTATATAAAGGACATGACGTATCGAGGCATGACAAGCGATGTTTGTAGTACTGGGGTTGTCTACAGAAGGACAAGGACACGTGGGTACAAGGAAAGCCTGTGTAGTGAATGGGTGTAGACTTAGCTAAGCTGTTGTTCTGGTACGGCTGGTGTTTGTGTGCGCGGTAAGAAAAAAGGGGGTAATCAGTTCACACTCGACAAAAGCCTCCGCTATTGTAGCACAATCAAAGCGCGATCATGGAGGGGGTTTCCTTTTGAAAGATGTTTAATCTTGCGGCAAAGCGGGGGTTTTCAAGTCATGTTCAATCAGGGCCAAAGATTTCGCCTTGTGGGAAGAGGTAAGCCCTTTCCAGACAGCGATCAAATATAATTGAGTCTTGCTTCAATCCCACTTCTCTTTTGTTCACAATCCAATATTTTCCCATGTTTTTCATAAGTTTTCAAAGAGAAAGCCCCGCGGCCTCATACATATAAATTGAAAACGCCCGCCAATCCATATTGCTGGGATTTGTTAATTTAGACTTTTCTTTACCACTCAGTAAACAAGACCGTACTTTATATGATGCCAGCATAGCGATAGACACGAAGCAGACTGGGAGCGCCGAACCGATCACAAGATGTCGGCGGCAATCTCTCGCCAGGTTCCCGTGAGATGTCGACGGGAACTCACCGGGCGTTAAAGCGTCGCCTGTCTTACGGGGCAAGTGCGCCGTTTGCCCTTTCCCGGTATTGGCAATTGCAAATCTTCCCGCATAATACTTCATTTCCAATAAGTCGACCATCTGCCAGTGAAGATACTATTGTACGTGAGGCGCGCAGCCTCCTTCGGTCGCCCTGTGGCTTTGTCCCGGTGGAGGACCCCTGCCTCGCTGATACACCATCAGAGACCGCATGGCTCTGTGTAGATATGAATAAGAATTGCCTTCTATTACCACCACGAAAATCGAGCGCGCCATGGTACATTCTAACGGCATTGAAATTCGGTACAGCAATCGTTGGTCGGAAAATGGGGAAATACAATGTTTCGTTTGCGCATATGTCGCTCTGGTTCGCACAACTGCTGTTCTATTTATATTCTCTAGTTCCACTCAAGGTTTTCCTTCTGCTTTCCGTATCTCTACTTTCCGCTTCCTTCGCCAGGCGACATTCAGTTCGTTCATTCCATAATTTCCATGTACGTACATGTATACATCAGCCGTAGTTGCCCCATGCTGGCCAAATTTCAGACCAGCTTGTGGCGGGTCATCATTAGTTCGGGCTGTCACAACTACATTTTGGTGACCGTCTAACGATGATAAATAGACGTTGGACATCTTTGCCAAAGTTATCGCCATGAAGACAACACGGCCGCGGAGTCGCTTGGCGCCATGCCCTTCCCTTTTTCCGACTGCCCAGTGATTTCACAGCTCCTGAGGTGCAATTTCAGGGATAATTTGGCTCTTTTGCTCATCTCGGCCAGAAGAAAAGGAATTTCGCGGAATTGTCATGGATTGTTAACTTTCGTGGACCATCGTGTGGCCGTCTCTTCACTTTCGCGACTTTCCGGAAAATCTCGGCCGCGCGCCCGCCGCGCTTTCTCTGGGTCGGGACCGGCTGCCGATCCAACCGACACAATACACGCACAATACTACTGTGTAATCGAAAATCCACGCACACTATTGACTTGGAAATTCACTTTTTCCAACGCGTAAATGGAATTTTAAAACGTACTAAACCGGCTGCCATACATTTCCTCTTATATTCCTACGGGATCCGGTCCCCGAACGTTATTTTGTCATTGATGCGGGGAATATGAAAAGCGGTCAATCATGAAGTGGTTGACAATAGGCTACACTCCTCAGCTACAAGGGGAAATAACTGTCGTACAAGTGGATATTGTGTAGTAGAAAACCCTTGTTCAAACAAATCTGTTGCCCCGATAACGGCACCGAGGAAAGCAAACACCACAGAAAGGGAGAAAGCACGGAAAGAGAGAACAGATTTCTCCTGAACTTCTTTACAGCGGAAGCTGCTTTTTTTCGAACCGGTTGGTCTTGACAGAGATTTTTTCTTGAAGCTTGCTATTATGGTGAGACTCAATAGAGCTTTTGTGGTGTAACACGATACGAAAACTCACGCTGAGTCGTTCTGGCAAGCACAAGACATGCCACACAAATACAGGGCTTTTCCTGACTACCAGCCCGTAATTATTGGATAACAAAATCCTCCGCGCTTTTTCGGCAAAAGAAGGTGACAGTTGTAGGAAAAAGACCAATTAAAAACAGCTGCTGCAGTTTCGAGGGAGGGGAGCAAAGATTTAACAAGACGAAACCGCAAAGTAACAATAGTTGAAAGGGTATTGCCATTATGTACAGAATACACCTTGTTTTTCACACCTATGGTTTTTCGGTTTTCACTTTAGCCTCGAGTCGTCTCTCTGTTCCCAAATCCTTTTGTTTTAGGCGCCTATCCGTAAACATCGTTTTGTTGGGAACAGATTTTAAAAAGTGAATTATCAAAGGGGTTGAATACAAATTCCGTTTGCGGTATTGTGTGTCATCTTCTTCCCGTTCTTTCCTCTGTCTTCCCGCACACCTTTCCTCTATAACGGTACCGCGGTAGGTAACATCTCACCGCACCGCTTCTCGCCACCACCCGTAAGAAGTGCTGACATTCCAAGTGTGTTATTTTCGTTTAATTCCATCGTTTCTGTATAAAATATTCGTTCAGCTGCGGGGATGTGAAAAGGTCGGGAGGAAGGCGATTGTTGGCGGGTCAGCAGCAGGGTGAAGCCGGGCTCGGTACCGGCGGGGAGTCTGCATGGAGATGTCAAGCATTGTTGCCAGGATTGATGACACTAAAGTCTAGACTCTCTTGGGGACAGAGCTTCTGACCGGAGCGCTTGTCAGGCGAGATTATGGCTTTAAAACGTCTGACAGACAGCCGAATGATTGTTGCACGTTCCCGCCAAAGTGTGCAGCATGTGCCCGTGTACCCACCGATGTGCCGTACCGCTACTCCGTACCGGCACCTGCAGTTTCCTCCACGAGACAACGTAAAGCTTTCCCATAGACACCATCGGATATGGCAGAAATCTGGACATTACGTATGAAATAAAACCACTTTTACACAATTCAAATATGATTCTAAGCATCGAGTTCTCTGCTCGATATTTTAAATCCAATATGTACACTAGTATTCGATGTTTCGTTCTGACAGAGAGCTATATACAGCAAAATATAGCCAACTGCGACTGTCTGGCGCTTATTTCACTATTCCACCTCCCTATGCTGAAATTATTGATAAACGGTGCCAATTTATTACGTCTTTCAATCCCACTCAATCGAAGAAATAAGTGGTTACTTTGAAAACGACCGCAAAAATTGTGCGTTATTTTGATAATCCTGTGCCCAAGTATGGGATGCTTCGCCAGCTCTCCTAACCTGTAATTTCAAATGTCACGCGACGTCGTGCGATCCATCATAGCTCATCATCAACCAATTTCACCTCCTCTTAAAAATCTCATTCAAACTGCTCCAATTACACCAAGAAACGGCGACTCGTCAATTGATACTCAGTAGTTGTTTCAGAAGCCGTGTTAGGAGTTTGGACGTGCATGGCGCACTAGCTGCGTGGATGAGAGAATAAGAAGATGTATAAAAATCCCTCTGTGTTCGATCTTGCACGGTTCTATGGCTCTTATGCCCCCAGTCAAGCACATTACGGAGTTGTAGGCAGAACGGTCCGCTCTAGGGACGGGGTAATGCCACGGCTCCGCAGGCACGGGGATCACTGGTGGAAAATGCCCATTGAATTTGCTCTATGCAACAATTTTACGCGTCCAAAATTATGGCAGCGAGGGGGCGCGCAGAAGAAGACGCAAAAGTCAAGAGCAAAGGAGCGTCACGTCAGGGCAGGGCAGGTGGGACAGGGGATTGACGACAGGGAAAACTAGCTGACCGGTTTTACAACTACCAGTCAAATATCATGCTCTTACCACATTCTGTTTACACGTCTAATGGCGAAATCAAAGATATGGTGAAAGATCATAGTATATAAGATGAATGTAGATAACATGTAGTAATGCGGTTGAAAAAGTGTCTTGAGTTTGTTGGGTTAGAAAAGGTACGACAAAGTCATGTGTCCCTTTGTAGTTGCAAACAGTTCATTTGTTTGTCTAGAAGCCAAGAACACCATTTACCGTTACACTTTGGTATAACAACTGACGCGCCAAGCAAGAACAAAGGAGATGTAACGATTTAAGGTTGCTATGAATTTCCGACGTCCCTTATTTTATCAAATCTTGTAGAACAATGTTAAAACCTTGTGTTTTCACGATATCTGTATAATTTGTTTAAAAAAAAAAACGGGAAATCCTTGGATTGTCGCTACCCAAGCTGTCGAGCAATTTAAAACTAGTTATATCTGAACATGTAGACGATTATCGCTTTCTGTATTTTGGTTGAGAAAACTTCAAATAAAACTGATACAGATGCTGTTCTTCAGTACGTCTGTTTTACATGTTCTGAATTTTTATAGATCATTTGTCACAAATATGCAATTCGTAAAAATCTGCTCTATTGGGAAATGCTTTATAATAATTTTCAAACCGAGCGATGACGAAGAATATTTCTCTTTCAGGACAGAATTTTTCTACCGCAATGTCAAATAGCCTCCAATCAACAGTGAATCACGATTTCTAGTAACTCGATATCAAGATATGCATCAGATGACATTGTTTTGCAAGTGAATCGTTTCCCTTTTTAATGTACCGACAGGGTTCAATCAGTTCGTTGTTGTATGTTGAGATTCTTGTCATTTTTTTCGTCCCGTGAAAATGTAATTCCATCTGAAGCTAATGTCGATTCTTGTAAACAGTCATGGTTTCGGGTAGCTCTTGGAAGTATGTAATAAACTTAACTACCCCGCCAAAGGTTTGCCCGTGTTAACAAATATACCATGATTTGATAATTGGCACCGAATGATCGCTCTTTGAAGGTGTAATGTAATTATCGCCCTAATAAATCGGCGAGAAAAACGTCCAGATTACAATTTCACACTTGAAATACCGAAATTCCGGACGAACATCCTATTATCTTAGGTCAGCGCTGTGGGCTGGTCAGGTCGTTACAGGTGTACACCTCAGGTACGTACTCACCTCGACAGCCGCCCTTCTCGCCCAGGATGCCGTCGATGCTGTGGGACCGTTTCTTCTCGCCGTCCTCGCCGTCCCTCCGCTCGTCCTCGCTGTCGCCATCCTCGCTGCGGCGGCCGTCGCCCTTCCCTCCGCGGAGAATGCGTGAGATGGACGAGACGGAGGGGACGGTGCTGCGGTCACACATCCCGTCCTTCAGCAGCCGGTCCCGGATCTCCCAGCTGAACATGCCGGGGTTGTCTCTCTTGTAGTCCTCGATCTTCTTCTCCACCTCGGGTGTAGCGACGCGCGGCTTGCTGCCGCCGATGGCGCCCGGCTTGATGGAGCCGGTCTCCTGGTAGCGGCAGAGGATCTTGGAGACGCAGCCGTGCGACACGCGAAGCTGGCGGCTGATGACGCAGGGCCGGATCCCGGCGGCGGCCATCTCCACGATCTTGTGCCGAATGTGGTTGGGCAGCGGGCGGCCGTTGATGAAGACTCCCCCGAGCTGGTTCACACGACCCTGCCCTGGTAGCACGAAGAATAATGCCATCGAGTTTTGTGGTGAGAGAGGAACGGAACAAACTACCCAAGTCTCGTGGTCGCCGAGCAGTTCAAATCTTTCTCAGCTAAACTTACAGATCTTATATTACGTCGGAAATCCGTAGAACCAAACGATAAAGATTACAACTGAGACACCCTCCCGTTTTCATTCATACAATTCATAATTTTATCTTCACGGCAAAGCTATTTTGCTAATAAGCATCAAATACGCGATTTCATAGAAACAAGCAAACTACTGGGTAAGAAGAAATGGTAGGAGAGATAATAGGATAAGCATTATTTCCTTGTTGTTCTCGGGTTTTCGTATGTTTCAGGGATTTGTTTGTTGTAGTAAGGCGCCGAGAAAAGGGAGACGAGGAAGTCACAACAATACACATTTTCATATCCATGGAAGGTGTTGCCTCTTCACACAATGGCAGCGGTGTTTGCGACAAACGAATTAGGAGAACTAAGATCTGTTAATTTGTAAATCTCGCCAATTATCTTCTTGTTAAGATAAGCCGTTGTGTTGACAAGATGACTTTAGGGTTCATGATACGCGAGTGTGTATAGGCTTCTTCAATTTCGCTTCTTTATTTCTCAACTTTTCACCTATTGCCAGAGATCAAGGCTCGAACACAGAAGGTATGCTGCACACAAGTGTGCAGGGGAGAAACAAAGGAAACTCATGACCACTCGTGACGTAAAGGAAGTGTTGGAGTACAACAAGGGGGAGGTTTCGCCTCCTGACGAAAAGCTAGCCAAATATTATTACATCAACTTATAAAATGTTGCCCTCTTGAAGGTAAAGTTCGCCCAGGCGGACAGCATATTGAACATAGTGTCGACATACAGACATGTGTGGTACATACATACACGTGTGTTCTACACCGCTGAACGGTAATGGGACACATGTCATAGGACAGTCCTCGTCGTTACCGAGCGACTGTCCACCACTTATGGACTTAACCAGGAAAACAACAAGCCAGTAGGCTACTTCAGTAGGACTAACACATGGAACTACACACACAAACACACACACATACAGTAGCAATGTGACAAAAGACCGGATCGTTGGTCTCACCTTCTAACGGGAAAGGCGGGCGGTAGGTGGCGGTGGCCCCCGGTCGCATCATCATGGCTGCGGTCCTTACGTGTGTCCACGACAAGTCAGAAGGCCTCACAGGAGTTCCTTGCTGTGTTTTCCTTGCAAGGTGTAATCACACGCAGTTTGGAACG
This sequence comes from Branchiostoma floridae, assembly GCF_000003815.2. Taxonomy (NCBI): domain Eukaryota; kingdom Metazoa; phylum Chordata; class Leptocardii; order Amphioxiformes; family Branchiostomatidae; genus Branchiostoma; species Branchiostoma floridae. The sequence goes on along the minus strand of NC_049992.1, from coordinate 13,554,347 downwards.
GCCACTTTATATAAAAGTGTGACCCCTTTTGTGATCGCGCCTACTTTGTAAAGCTAATTCTACTCCTTGTCACATTGTCTCCACGCTGATTGGTCGCTGATGGGCGGGGCAAGGTAAAAACTCTTCCGATTGGTCGATTCGTCGATGCCGCACTTCTGTGACAGATTTTGGCCCTCGGCACACACAAGTTGGAGTTTGGGACGAGGAACATCTGGGTTGGATTTGGTCGCTTCGTATAGGGCGGGGTACCGCTGTGGGAACTTTAAACTTTGCAGCTGAGTATGAAATCACTCCAAAACTCCCACCTTTTGAAATTCATCACTTCATTCAATACGCGAACACTTGTCACGCACTTCCCATTTTTTAAGGTGCAACTGACGATGTTTGTGATCGTGTGCGGTTTTTGGCACACCTTTCTTCCGTGACAAACGGCCAGGAGGGCTAGGACACCTGATATTTGAAACTATTCCATTTGGGACGTATCACTCGGCGGGTACCTGACATCCTGCCAGTATTTATAGTATGTGAACCTGTTTCCCACAGGATTCTAAACGCGTCTTGAACACGACCCCACTAAAGGTACACACAACATCAAACAAAACGGGACCGCAAGTCTTGTCATGATTTAATATGGCACTTCCTGGAGCGTTTCTCCATTTTAGACGATAATGCGATTTCAGACAGAATCGAAACGTGTGTAGAAAATGTCAGGTACATTCTCCAGCGGTCATAACTGGACGTAAATGTCCGATTAATTAGGTGGGAGATCGCGTTGCGCGGCGGGGCTGTGACGAATCGTCCTGATGTCGGACTGAGAGCGGGACAGGTTGACTGATGCCGCTCGGGGCAGGGAAGAAGAGAGAGTGTTTTGTTCGCGCGGTGAATCCTCGCCCTGACCCGGTCTGACATCCGCCCTGGGTGCACCGGAACTCTGGCCCCGTGTGGTGCACATGTCGCACGTGGGAACGGTGTCATCAAGCTCGGCCGACAGGGACAGGCCTTGTCTTCTGGTTCAGAAACATCCCAATATTCTTATCAACTCAGGAGAAAACGCTTCATTTCATAGCAACAGATATCATTCATCCAGCTATCCATCTATTCACTCATCTATTCCTAATTCTTCCCATCATTCATCCAACTCGTAATAGCTCTATTCAGTACGTCTTTACTTGAAGTCTTACATGAATTATGGCTCACAACAACATGCAGATAAGTAAAATATGTGGAAGGAATATAATTCTTATGGAAGGAATATAATTCTTATTGCTTCTATCTATGTTGTAATGATACAATGAAAAAAAGATTATATGAATTTCTTGTCCAAAGGTGTTCCCGTCACAATCAATGGAGTACCCATGTCCATGAACGATCATGAATGTTGTCAGTTTTTTTAGGCTCATGAGAAACATGCTAGTGAACCTTGCCTAGTTTAGACAGTAGCAAAATATTAGTTACATAGAATGCCCATGATAAGACCTTAGTTGGCTATACTAAGTACGTTTACTAGAAAACACACTTGTACACTACCATTGTCTTCTTTTTATTGTCCAAGACAAGCATAAGACTCTTAAGAGACAATCGAATGAATATTGAGTCTTTTCCCATTGTGCCAGTGAAGAGACCATATGGGACGTCTTGGTGACAATGTCCCGTTCTGCAGCACGCACTTGACACCACCACCTTACCTGCTTCCTGTCGAGATGTTTTGATTATGGATGTGTTGAAATCCTACCATAAAATCAGCTGATTGGCCGATTTTGATGACGTACACCTGCTAGAGAGTGTCCGTTACATTTAAACCTGGAGATATCTCATCCTGTGGATCATGAGATTAATCTACTATTTGTTTACATCACACCTTACTTCTAGGAATTTTGAGATCATCAACTTTTTTGTTGACACGAACAAGTGTACGGATTACTAGCAAGATTTAAGAATTATGTCTTAAAATAGGCTAGAATTAAGGTCTTAATTTGTTTGTGTTCATTTGAGTAATCCTTATTTACGAGAAGGCCCGTTCCCACATGTTTGGGCATGACAGGAGGGTCATGGCAGTGTGTACTCGCCGCTGACACGCATGCCCCTACCTGCAAACCCCGTTAGTTTGTTTTCTTCCCCACACAAAAACCTGGCGCTGTAGTGTAACCAACTGCGATTCCGTGCTTTAATGCTAACATAAAGTGCAGCACTCCGGTCTATTTGTATTAATTATTCTAATCTGCCCTCCGAATAATTGGGAGGAAGCGCACGCGTGTTCCACGCCTTTTACTGGCGTTTTGTCAGAGTTGCCAAACAGAGCCCAACCACCGTATAATCCATTGACACGAGAAATTACTCAGCGCAAAAAGACTATAGTTCTGTGCAAGAGGAAGACACCCGCTAGTAATTATATAACAGACGTTTGGCTGCGGTCATGTACGGATAGCGGGGAAGTGGTGAATCGTGAAGAACAAGTCAAGGAAACAAAAACCTTGTTTAACAGCTCGTACATCGATTTAATACTGATGATCACACATTAATGTGCCATGGAAATGCATTTTAATATTCGTTTTGTGAATTTACGGAATGGCCTGCAAATCATAAAACACACAGAGTAGGAGGATTCGTTTCATTGGAGTGAAAGTGAATCAGCTGTATGCTAAACGGCATGATTTTATGATAGATGTATAAAACATTGGTAATGGTGCGTGGGAGGGGGGCAGCTCAATTGTTTCCAACCTTGCACCTTTCACATCTAATAACACTTCCGTTAGTCATAATACCTTCTGAAGGCTACGTCACTAACGAGGCTTGTATCGACACCAATCGAGCGATTAACAGTCCAAGTGGGATCGTACTTTCACTTTCAGTGGCTGTTATCGCTTTCACATTAGAGATAATTACTAATATCCTCTGAGAATTCTGCACGTCCCAAACCGTTTTCCGTCGGGCGATCACGAGATGCGTTTCAATCAATGCCGTCTACGTGGAAAACGGGGCACGTTTCAAAATCAAGTCATTACGAGATGATAACGTTGTCCTTGTATGGGTGGGACAATGTAGTTCGGAATAATGACGGAACTCTGAATAGAAATCAGTCATGGATAGAACGATGTTCTCTTTGCACCAGGCGGAAGTCATTGTAATTCAGCACTCATAACTCTCCCTGGAGTCTGGAGAACCCCATCTTTCTTCCTTCTCCCTCCATCTATAAAGCAGAAATGCAGCCCGCCAGGAAAGGCTGTCGCACCGGCGATATTCCCAGCGCAGCGATATAGGCGAACGTTAAGTACCGATTACCTTATCTCCGGCTGATTAGCCAATGCGTGGCAGGAAGCGGGGCAGAATGCGCGCGTTCCCATCTATTTGCCGAGCACCAGTTGTTATCTGCGCGCGCCACGATGCTCCGGGGACCCCGTCTTTGCAAGAAATCGTGTCGGACGGTAATGAATTGACTGTTAATGTTGTTGGAGAGGGTCATTTCGCTTTGTCCGTGTGCAGATCTCTCGCAAAGGAGATTACGACGAAAACCGGAGGCATAATAGAGTTCCACAACGGCCCCAGATAGCAGCTTTGTGAGGGAAATAAAAACAAATTAACTCGTTCAGACGTTATAGACTGAAAGGTGGAGTGGCAGATAGGAGAGATTGGGAGAATGTCTGGATTTCAAGTTTTCACCAGAAACTTTTCAATCTTTAGTTAGAGGAAGGGAAGAATGCCAACCACAACCTGTAGGCTAATATTGCGCGTACATAACACTGAGGATTTACCTCAAGAGGAGATTTGCTAAACTTTGGGTTAAACGTAAAACTAGAGCTGACGCGTAACTTTGCGCGCTGTCAGAGAAAGGTGACTTTGATTTGTGTTGAATGAGGTCGCACTTCTGTCCCCGGGAATCCCTACCAAACACCTTACATTGAAGCAAAGCCGTGGATGTCAGTCATATGCCCCCAGGTCAGCGTCACATCCACATACAGCCCATCAAGTCATCATTCAGGCCCTAACACTCGGGATGACGTGTCGGAGGGCACACTAGTGTTGAGCCTGGTGGATCCTCTCGACTTTGTAGAGATAATTTATAGTCATCTCTTTGAACCACGACCAACGCAAAGTAACGTCTAACGAGTGACATCGCCTGGAGAGCGGATCTTCCTCCTCGCACAGCGGGCACGTCGGCGGATTTCCTGCTAAGCACATTCCATGTCATTGCGCATGACGAACTTTCTGTGAAAAGTTGGGTGACAGGAGCTACTTTTGGTACCTCAAGCTGGGATCTTCCCGCGAGCCTGTAGTGGGACGGCAGGGGACGGGGGGACTAAGGCGGTTAGACTTGTTATTCGTGCGTTTCCGTGACGACTTGTCTGAAATGCGACATGGGATCCCATCTCAAGCTGCGTCTTTAGAAGTCAGCAGAAGGACAGAAAGGACATTATCCAGAAGTAATTACCTGTTTGTCATTGGGCCTGACAAAGTTTTCAGCGGGCGCTGGCGCGTTTCCGGCTGCGGGCTATGTGGGGAGAGTCAAGCTGGGACGTTTGCTTGGAGAGTAACTGTGATAGACTACGATTACTCCTTCTTTCGGTCATGATGAGTTTTCTGTGCAAGAAGTTGTGACAGACCTTCCCCGTGATACCTGCCACAAGCTGGGACGTTTACAAGAGTCACTGCACAAGGACGAAAATGTCATTATTTCATGACAATTGCGAGCGACTGAAATATAGGTACACTTCACTGTACAGAACTCTCCAGTTGCACGGTTACAATCGTGTGGTATATGAGTACTCATAAAAGTCGAAATGGAAGTAATTTTTCTGTTACAAATGTTATATTACCCAACTGCATCATGTATTGCAAACTGAACATCATAAATGACGTTTTCATTGACTGTAACCAACCTAGACGCCAGGAATTCCTTCCAGCCATTTTCTTTTTACAAAAGTTAAACCAATTACTACTCTTGAAACTTTTCAGGTCTGTCGACTATTTGTCTGTCTGTCTTGCGAAAACTCCCAGAGTTTGCCTTCAGTGACAATGGTCAATGCACGCTGAGACTGAGACAATACGGATGCCTAAAGCCGGGTTCACACGTGCGAATATATTAAAATCTGGAAATCTTTACTTAGCCTCTATCAGGCTCCATAGATCTCTGAAAAAAATAGTAGAAATTGGACAAATATAGACACATAACATGCCAGAGGAGTTAGCTGTCCGAGGAGTTTGGTTTGCGACCATTTAACTCCTCTGGCATGTTATGTGTCTTTATTTGTCCAATTTCTATTTTTCCAGCGACCTGTGGAGCCTGTTAACGTTAGAGGCTACTGGGACCTTGTATGGATTGGAGTATATACCCAAGTATGTGTGAACCCGGATTTTCCACGAGATGCTGCGACTGCGCTACAACCGCTGAGCAACCAGAGATTTGGCAAATTGCTCAACGAATTTCGTAGATATGTTTTGTATTATTTATTGTCTTTTGAATCATGTTTTTACATCTTGCATCATTTTCCAATTAAAGACAATGACAATGAAGTTCACTGCATATTCATGCCCCGTTGGGGCTGAATACAGTTACATACAAAGAGAATGTTCTGTGCCCTACTTATATCTGAATTTATATTCTATGCTTCTTCCATATTCTCAAAGCATGTGAAGACGAACTTACAGATAGTTTTTCTATTACATCGTAGTTAACTGATGATACTAGATATTTGAAAAAAATATAATGACAATAAATGGTATCAACAGTTACGCAAACCATATTTTGGTCAGTGCACACTCGCACAGTGATCGTCCATATATCTAGCCGGGAAAGGCAACCAAGAGGGTCTACTTGATACATTCTGTTTATGTTTAGTTTATCAAATTTTACTGAAGTTTCTTAATGTGTTTCATTTACAAGCAAGGGGTTTATACTTGACGATATTACCTGCTTACAACAAGAGACTCATGAGGTCTTCCTAAAATCTTCTTGAAGAGATACAAGACATGAGAGAAGACCTCTTCTTACTCATACACGAATATACCAGGTGCTGAAGTCTGAAGACTGTTGCGGTGACTCTTCCGTCACATCCTCCCATATTATTACCGTGCCCTACAATTACAGAGACTATCATTATGACACTTTGTTGGGGACGACACAATCCATCTTCTGCAGATGATAGGATAACAGAACAGGCTTAATTAGGAGAACAACCATGCGTAATTAGCCATGTCGCCTTTCTTCGTTCCACGCTTTGGAATAGTCCACTTTTCCACAGAAAGGCGCAAACTTTTTAGTGAATCTGGTTTGAAGTTTTTAAAAGGTCCATATGGATCAATTGTCAACGTTTGTGCAAGGAAATAATTTCAAGAAAGTAAAAGCAGAGATTTGGTTTTAATGACGTTATCAACTAGTATAACTGATGTTAGTATTAAACGACTACTTTTGTGCGACAAGTTGAGGGGATATAATGTTCATATCTTTTTTATTCGACTCCAGAAACACCTGCTGAGTTTGTTATAGGCGTCTCTCCACAGAACAGCAGAGACAACGTGATTTATCTGCACTAATAACGTTATGCCGTGCCTCGCAGATCGCTTCTCTCACAGCGGGTCTGGCGACACCACCGACCGCCGACGGAGAGTGCCGAAGTGATACGAAGGACATGTCAGGAGATTTTCCGAAGTAAGAGCGTTACGTGTCGCCTTGCGTGACGACTGTGCAGCGGTGTTCGGGCTCACTGCGGCATCGTAAAGCCGCTCCCCTGCAGGGACGCAGGAGATTCCCCTTGGACGCCAGAGCCACTTTTGTCGTAAGAACTTTACGCGTCCTTTTGCATGACGGTCATTGGGACGACGGTCTCCCAGAGGACGATTGAACAATAAAACACACACGACAGTCCGCATATAAAACTCCCATCAGGGATCTAAATATCGTCCATTCACATGCTTGGAAATGTTTCTGACTAGAAAAAAATTACCGTTCACACACCAACGGCATTTTAGTAACAATAGAAGGCGGCTGGTGGCGTCTGGCAGCCAGAACAAAACATCACACACTCTATGGATGGAAGTCATTGTCATCATGCAAATATCGGACCCATTACGAGTCACTTCCCCCGCCTTCCTCAGTCACTACATAGTTATTAAAAATCTGGCCACCATTCCCCCACGCGCCGATAATAGGTTTTTGAAAGGTGGGAGCAAGCTGTCGTCACCGGGCGGAATGTTCAGGTGTCCGGCTCGCGGGGCCACATCACCCGGCAACCTCATTGTGTGCAGATGTGTTGGAGGCAAGTCGGAGAACAATCCATGGACCATGGGGCTATTTCAAAGGGATTTTTTAACAAATGGAAACATGCGCGTAACACAAAATGGGCAAAATGTAGGAACATTGTGGGTCAAGGGTAGGGCAACGGTAATCTCCAAACAGATGTTGGGAGGATGGTCGCATTGATCGCACTTCTGATAGTTTCTCTGTGTGAACTGATAGTAAGAGAATTGTGCCCCTCATCTTTCAAATTTAGGTAAACCTTGTTCGCCTTAAGTCTAAGTGAAGTTTTTGTTATTGTTATTATATATGATTACATTATTATAATTTAGCGTACTACTAGTATAACCTGAGAAAACGACGAAACCTAAATCCATTCCTGTATTGTTTAAAAAGACTTCAACCTGGTTGTTCACGGTTGTGTACACATTAACACTGTTTTCTGCTCTGAGAATCAAACCATGATAAGACTCAAAACAGTCTGTACGTTGTAGACCGTGTTACATGGCATATCTGTGTGTTTACATGTGGAGGTTATGTTTTGTTCACTTTTTGAGATGTTTATCGATTTCACTGTTCCATGAGGTGGACTTTGTAGTGGAGGCGTATCTGATTTCCATTCTACTTTGACACTTTTTCTTGTTAAAAAATTAGTTGTTCCGTATTGGCCGTCTTGTAGCAAACACTCCAGGGGCGCTCGTTATACAGGGCGTTCACTTAAAAGCATCGCCTAGCGGAAGCTATCGAACTGCACCAAATTGACAGTAGGCTGTTGATGTGACGTCCAACCCTGCCGACAATAGCACCGGTTGCCATTGTCTGTCGTTGTAAACGATCATTTTATGACGACTAATGACGGACATAATCACCGCGACAGTGACAAACGACAGTACTTTTGTACCTGGCTTCCCCCGTTGCCCAGTGTAAAGGGCGGTGTGAAGATGATAGATGCGCTCTACCCCCGACCTGTCTCACTGGGCAGTGATGGATAGTTGGCCACTGTGTTCCTCTCGTCTGTCCACTGCGGCCAAACAAGTGGACTCGGAACACGCATCCTTTGTGTCCAGTGTTGACCTTTCTCGCCCCCTCCATCAATTTTGTCCTCTGACCAGCTTACGATGTGAAACCTCTGTAGTGGATGACTGATGATCCATTCTTCCATCTGCCCAGTCCGTTTAGAAGGAGATTTCTGTGGTCTACTCGTCCCTCTGATTGTTTTAGTTGTAACCACACACTTGTAGCGCCAGCCGGGGCCGTCCCGCTTCGTCCTGGCGCTACTGTATGGGGGAAGGTCCAGTCTTGGACGTGTTTTAGGGACAGAACACCAAGGCCAAGTAAACAGATGTTGTCGTGGGGACACAATGGGGCGACCTGTCCGGTGAGGTCTTTAGGGCACGGCCATTCATCTTCTGACCCCGACATCATTTTTCACGAATTAAGGACTGTAACATTCGATTTTTCATTCTCGACTTGTATTTCGTTGGAAACGCAGCGCTCGCCTCACGAATGTTACACTTTGTAAAAGAAGTGTTTGAAAATGTGCTCTTTTGTGGGCCGTTTTGCTGCCCGGTTCGTCGTTGACCCTGTGTTTGCGAGCAGCTTTTATGAGTCTTTGTTCGACGACCTTAGCGTGCTCTAGGGTCGACAGGGTTGCACGCTGGGGAAATCTAGCAAACAAAATTCCGTCTTCCTGCTGCAACTGGTGGCTATTTCGTCTGTCTATGTAGCTACAGTTTCCTTCTACAAGCATATCCTGTAATAGAATTAAAGATTATGATAAAAGATCACATAGGTATCGGGAGAATTTAAGGTTTCAAAGCAGCCATATGGCGACCTACAGCCATGTTGTGGACCGAAGGGTTCACAGCCGTTTGCCCCCTAGGAAAATACAGGTCGTGGTCCCGTTGACTTTCGCCGCAGTGTCACGACCAAAACCATTGTGTTGTTAAGCTCACAAAATGGTCCGGAAAATCGGCGATAGTCGGTGCACCTGAGTCTGCAGGGCGGGCGGGGTGCGGGCGCGTGGCCGTTATTATACACACAGTCTTCGGTTGTCATAGATAGCTTGGACGGAGACTAACACTTCACAAAGTCAGTGCAGGGGATTTTATCATTTCCTTGAAATAAATAAAAAATATTTTTAAACATCAGAGCGTGCTCTACATGTTCACACCCACAAAGTGTCACACACTGAACCGGTACGTACCGTATCGAGCTAGCGTCACTAAATTCAGACATGTACTTTCATAAAAATCATACATAGTCCACCCAGCGTAGAAATGATATTGTAGTCTACGTACAGTTCAGTTGAAACAAATATAAGAAACTTCTTCTGTCAGTAGAGAGAGCCTCCAACAAATTTTGATATTCTTGATGCGATCTATTTCACAGCTGATTAGCTGCACACGATCTTGACATGCGAGTAATATAAATATGGGGCACGAGTCGTTAGCGTTGGCCGGACTCATCAGGCGGCCTGACATGCGACCTACCGTGACATGGGCCAATTTTTCAAAATGGCGTCGATCGGACGAATAGTAAATGTTCATACAATACCTGAAAGAAGCGAAAGGAACCGACCTAAAGTATCAAACTACCTAGGCTACTCCTTTCGAAAGAACCTACGTATCTAGTACCAATAGCAATGTAGCAGCAGAGGACTGGGCCGCCTAGCAGAGGCTGAATATATTTTGCCTAAAGTTGACCATCTACTGCACTCACTCCACACAATCCCCTTATTTGGTCACAGTGGTGACTTGTTGCACACTTCCAGGAGAAATCTCGATAGGAATATCCAGTTCCCAGTAAAAGCTTAGAGGAAACAGCGATAGATTTCCATATAGAAGAAGAATTTTGTCCAGCTGCTTTGTACCTCCGGGGCCTACCCACCGTTACTATAAAATTGCGACTGTTGTATTTTAGTCGCCCCCAGAGGAAAGCTGTAAGTTGTTGGCATACTTTCAAAGAGCTTGGTCGACTTGAGACAAATAAGGGCAAGCCGGGTTCTCGTGAGGTTTTCCCGCTTAATCCTACGAGTGATATGAAACCATCGAAGGGACTGAGTAGGGTGGCGGGAAACTTCAGACGACTCCCCGCGGACTCCGCTAGGGGTGGCACGTGGGGTACCGAGGTCGTACTGTAAAATTAATGAAGCACGCAGAATCGTTCATTTTACAATAATCACTTAACTGCCACTGTGAAAATCACTCCAAATTGCCGAATCGGTTACAACACACGCCTTGTAGCGTCTATTGATAACACTACTCTCCAGAGAGATGTCAAAAGGGGAACAGAAGCCAATCCAAGATAAGATTTTGCACTAATGACAGATCGGACCGACAAGTATGCTGGCTATCACCACCGGGCATCGGAACTAAATTTAATACATCATCGTGATGTAGGTTTGGTCCCCTTGAATGGTAGACAAGAAAGACACATTTCCTTACAGGGCGACAAGTTCTGGGAAGTTCGTCTCAAGATTTTGTATAAGAATGTACCTGCTCCAGACCCAGACCCACTTCCACGGGAGCTCCTCCTCACAAGACACTCTGCACTCCTGCTGTAACTGTCGGCCAGCTTTGTACCCGTACTTAGTAAGTTACTCTTTGGTCTTCTTTATTTTTTCTCTCGTTATTTGTTAGTTTGAATAGGCATACAGACGACTCAGTCAGTCCCTTGTTTTCTTATGTAATAGTATTCAGGAGGCCAATGATACAACTGAATGTTATTGCTTAACGATTATAGCTAGATTTAAAGCATTTGATGCACCACCGATATTCTGTTTCCCAAGTATTTCCATTTCAAACCATTAAGATTGCCTATGTTCTTACTTGCGATTATCGGGGCTACTATACTTCCGAATAGAGAATCTAAAACTCAACTACTAAAAAGAAGTTCCCTGCCATCTATCACGAAAAAAAGGTCGGGCGGTTTTGGACTTCTATGATGAAGCTACAAATTGTTGGGTGGAACATTGGCGAAGAAATAATCCAATATATATTCTAAAACACTGTACTTTCTTCGTCTTCACCCAGTCCCTGACTCATCTGACCAATCACAATGGAAGAAGAAGAGGCCACAGCTTTGGTGATCGACAATGGCTCCGGCCTCTGCAAGGCTGGCTTCGCCGGTGACGACGCGCCCAGGGCAGTCTTCCCTTCCATCGTCGGCCGCCCAAGGCATCAGGTAAGCTGAAGGTTTAGTTTTCCACTTGCACTTTTAGAAGGATCCCTTAAAACACGACTTCTATGGCAATGGTGGCATCCAAAATGAAATTGCTCTTCCATAGAAAAAATGATAAGACGCACTTGATATTTTCCATGCCTTTTGAAGAACAGCCAGAGATGATACTAGTTCAGCCTGACCGGCTGGCTAGAAACGACTAGTAAATTGAATACAAATTTTTTGCTGCTGCTGCTGCTTATTTCAGCCTAGAAAAATACATTCTTAGTTGCTGTGGAAGGCCCACAGACCGATACATTTTGCTGGCACAGCTAAGGATTTTTGATGAGCATTATCGTTGTCTTTCTCAGGGCGTGATGGTCGGTATGGGTCAGAAGGACGCCTACGTCGGTGATGAGGCTCAGAGCAAGAGAGGTATCCTCTCTCTGAAATACCCCATCGAACACGGTATTGTCACCAACTGGGACGACATGGAGAGGATCTGGCACCACGCTTTCTACAACGAGCTGCGTATCGCCCCCGAGGAGCACCCCATCCTCCTTACTGAGCCCCCACTGAACCCCAAAGCCAACAGGGAAAAGATGACCCAGGTTGGTCTCATTACTGTAGATTTCCTTCTCAGAGCGACGAAAACTCGTTTTCGAAACTCCCAACTTTCAGTCTAAATGTTGCATCCCGGCTAGTAATAGTTGATATGGATGTAACAATGGGGTTCAAGCGCCGCCAAATTAACTATCTAAATGGGCCGACCCTTTGGCGTAGTAGTTAGCGGCATTAGGTTTGTGAGCTGGCGGCCTGGGTTAAAATCCCAGGAGCCAGGCCAACAGCAGACTGTTTGAAAGCGCTTTTCATGACAGAAGTTTCTGGCTTCAAACCATGATCACAAGGGTGTGGTAAATATGCAAAGACGCTTCCTTTCCTGAAGTTGGGTTTTCGAGAAAATATCCCTTATAATAACTGTAACGAAACTGCATGGAAATTTTACATTGATCTGATGACTGATTTTCTGATTTTATCCATATGTTAGACCCACTTTTACAGTGTGGCTGATAACTGATGATAAATGTCGTATCTCTCGACAGTTGATGTTCGAGACCTTCAACGCCCCCGCCATGTACGTGGCCATCCAAGCCGTGCTGTCCCTGTACGCCTCCGGTCGTACCACCGGTATCGTCATGGACACCGGTGACGGTGTGACCCACGCCGTGCCCATCTATGAGGGCTACTGTCTCCCCCACGCCATCATGCGTCTGGACCTGGCCGGAAGGGACCTGACCCACTACCTGATGAGAATCCTCTGCGACCGCGGCTACTCTTTTGTGACCACTGGTAGGTGTTCGCGGCTATATTGTTGTGTTAGCCTCCGGCACCAGACCTTCCTTCGGAGGTGCGGGGATCGTAGAATTCGGCAAAAAAACAAATCGGGAAATTGGCCGGAGGAATCAGTCCACGCTTAGGTTCATTTTTCCCCTCTGCGCTGCCGACCAACTCCTCTGGCAGCAAAATTCCCCTGGCAAAATTTTCTCCCTATAATAGCCAGCGTAGTCAGTCTGGTAGAGACTCATGTGTGTGTGTTGGCGGTGAGTAAATGGGGCGTGGGTGATGAGCAGCCGTATGTTCTGAAAGGAATCTAAAAGTTGGCGTCTTGCAGAATAGAATCTGTGTGTATCAGATGAACGGAGATTGTCTAAGGCAAAAGGCCGGGGATTTACAATGTAGGCACGTCTATAATGATATGATGAACCTTTTCTGATTCATTTCTGACCCCAAATCTTCTCCTCCATAGCTGAGAGAGAAATTGTCCGTGACGTGAAGGAGAAGCTGTGCTATGTGGCCCTGGACTTCGAGCAGGAGATGATGACTGCGGCCACCACCTCCAGCCTGGAGAAGAGCTACGAGCTGCCTGACGGACAGGTCATCACCATCGGCAACGAGAGGTTCCGCTGCCCCGAGACCCTGTTCCAACCTTCCTTCATCGGTGGGTTTCTTTGTCTTTTCTTTTTCAAAATTGTTCTCTAGATAAAACGTTATCTACAAAAGAAAGTTTGTGCAATATACTTCCCTAAATTAGAAACCGAACTAGAAACTTTTGTTAAGGTGGCTGATAAAATAAGGTCTCTTTTGTGTAGGCAACTGTATTGATCAGTGAGAACAAAATTTAATGAAAGTTTTATTTCTTCAAAGGCATGGAATCTCCCGGTATCCACGAGCAAACCTACAACAGCATCATGAAGTGCGATATCGACATCCGTAAGGACCTGTACGCCAACAACGTGCTGTCCGGCGGCACCAGCATGTTCCCGGGTATCGCTGACCGTATGCAGAAGGAGATGACCGCGCTCGCCCCCAGCACCATGAAGATCAAGATCATCGCTCCCCCAGAGAGGAAGTACTCTGTATGGATCGGCGGGTCCATCCTGGCATCCCTGTCCACCTTCCAGCAGATGTGGATCACCAGGCAGGAGTACGACGAGTCGGGACCAGCAATTGTCCACCGCAAGTGCTTCTAAATGTTTCGTAGAGAGAGAGGAAAGATAGGAAAACGTCTGTGAAGGAACTGTGGTAGGATAGAAGCAGTTTAACGCAGGAGGAAAACAGGAAGTCGGAGATTTGGCGCTCTTATTGGTATTCTGGTCAGTCATGTCCCCGGGGACTAACATCTGATCTGACAGACGACAGGTTGCCGAAAATCAATGCGCATGCGTGTTGGCAGCTTACCCTGGGGACGAGGCCTCCCCACTGCCCAGCATCCCCCAATGTTAATGCATGTTCTGTGAACAAGATCGTAATTCCGTGTATTAAACATCCATCTACCGACAGGATAACAAAATAAGAGGACATGTGGATATCTTTGGTTTTGTAAGACTTTGTACCACTCTCTTTTTGCAAATATAAAGGCTGCTTCAAGCAACATGATTTTGTTGTCTCCTTTATTCATGTTACAGGTTCGTATATAGTGTATTAGTTTTGACATAAATATATATAATGTGGCACCAATTCAATGGACAAAGGGATGAATCAATAACTAAAAGTATTTTACCTCATGCTACTTGTCAACTTCTCCAATGTTCGTTGCCCTATAGAAAATATGCCTTCAAACAAGAACCTTTGGAAGGTACGTCCTGCCTGATAGTATGACATAGATGCAGACATCAAAACATTTTTATCCGTTTGCATAATAGGGGGGGGGGGTTAAAAAGACGTTCGGATTCCGAGTTGTAGGGAACTCGTAGAGGGAACTCGTACAGTTTTAGGCTGGCCAATCCGAGGGTGATAAAAAAACTTTATATCATAATCTCGCTAGAGGGCGCCACGCACCAACGTAATCAGCTGCATACAACAGCTGCCACACACTCGTCTTGTCCAAATTTGGTCATGGCGTATTAGTCATGGCGGTCAATGATAACATAAAACTTCGACCAAACTCTTTCCATTTGCACCGGTGTGTTGACGCTACGTACTCAAAGTGACAAATTTAACAAACATGAATGGGTAATGACGTCAGGGTACCATAAAGTTGACATATGCGCTCAGCAGGAAGTCAGGCCGGGTTTTCCCCTGTTTTGACCTCGTTCATAAAGCCGTAGACAATAAACTATGCATATAACATGCGCTACTGCTATATCACATAGACAGTCGAATCGGCCCCAAATCCTTAAAAAAACTCCGAACCGGAACCTTAATAGGGCGCCGCTTGTACCTTATATGACGTCATAGATGCGTAATTTCGACGCATTTTAATGTTGTCATCAGATGTCGTGATATTATGTAAAAAAAACCACCGTTTTGTATTTTTCTAGTTAAAAAGTCAGCATATTCATTTACAGGCTATTGGCG
>NC_049992.1:13537069-13539000 GCF_000003815.2 Branchiostoma floridae | reverse complement strand
TGTTAAATTTGTCACTTTGAGTACGTGGCGTAGACACACCAGTGTATGTAAAAGAGTTGGGTCGACGTTGTATGTTTAGTTTATTGTCTATGGCTTTATGAACTAGGTCAAAACAGTGGAAAAGCCGCCCTGACTTCCTTCTGAGCGCATATGTCAACTTTATGGTACCCTGACTGTCATTACGTACATGTATTGATGTCTGTTAAATTTGTCACTTTGAATACGTAGCGTAGACACACCGGTGTAATGAAAAAGAGTTTGGTCGAAGTTTTATGTTTAGTTTATTGTCTATCACTCTATGACTTTTTGAATTAGGTCAGAACAGTGGAAAACCCGCCATGATTTCCTTGTCAACTTTATGGTACCCCGACGTCATTACGCATTGATGTCTGTTAAATTTGTCACCTTGAGTGCGTGGCGTAGACACGCCGGTGTGATGAAAAAGAGTTTGGTCGAAGTTGTATGTTTAGTTTATTGTCTATGGCTTTTTGAATTAGGTCAAAACAGTGGAAAACCCGCCCTGACTTTCTTCTGATCATGACCGCATATGTCAATTTTATGGCACTCTGACGTCATTACGCCTCGATGTCTGTTAAATTTGAGACTAGTAATACGTAGCGGAGACACTCCGGTGTAAACAGAAGGGGGTTGGTTGAAGTTGTATGTTAAGTGTATTGTATATGAATTTTCAATTAGGTCAATAGCATTGAGTACGTAGCGTAGACACACCAGTGTATGAAAAAGAGTTTGGTCGACGTTGTATGTTTAGTTTATTGTCTACGGCTTTATGAACTAGGTCAAAACAGTGGAAAACCCGGCCTGACTTCCTGCTGACCGCATATGTCAACTTTATGATACCCTGACGTCATTACGCATTGATGTCTGTTAAATTTGTCACCTTGAGTACGTAGCGTAGACACACCGGTGTAATTGAAAAGAGTTTGGTTGAAGTTGTATGTTTAGTTTATTGTCGATGAAGCTATTAATGCGATTAAAATGGTTGAAACCCGCTCTGGCTTCCATATGACCGCACATGTCAACTTTATGGCACTCTGACGTTATTACGCCTTGCTGTCTGTTAAATTTGTCACTTTAAGTACGACGCGTTGACATTTTAGTACACTTGAAATGAGTTTGGACAAACTTCTATGTTTAGTTTAATGTCGATGAGGCTTTTAGTTCGGTAAAAATATTGGATTTTGCAAGACAGTAAGAAAGGACACTCACTCCGGTAGGTGTCGCTGTTAGAGGTTTATATAATTTTGTTGTTTTTTGTTTATTATATTATAATTAACTAAGAGTCCCGACTTTGCCATAGCATAAGTATGTGATAATCCAAGAAATGTCATATTCTAGCTTCCAAAACGGGCCATAGCTAGCCAGAAATGTGTTTGAGAGGACATAGAAGTGATTGCAATAATGCTGTACTTTCTCCCCTACAGGTACAATGGTACAGTCTGGCCCCCTCTCCCCGGCCTACTCTCCCCGGCCTGTCCTCCCCATATGGCTGGCACCGGGAGCGCTCCTTACCCAGATGTATACATGTGTGTATATTACAGAAGCTCTCTCTTGTAATTATTGTGGGCTTAGCACTTACGGTCATCTGTAAGTGTGTAACACTCCCCAATATCAAAACATTCATCTTACATTATGTCCAGCACCAGTGTAATTCATGATGTCGGACGATCCTATCCTCTAAATATACAAGAGGAGACGATTAGGCCATATCATTGTTTCATCTCATTAAAAGGCGACAAGGACATTCCGCAGTCTTGTACAACTATATTTGGGAAATTTGGAGTCAGCTGGGAGCCCTGGAACCCTCCCAAGGCTGCTGGTCACTGGAACAGGAAAGGGTTCCCACTTCTGGGAAGTGTGTTCCAAATAGGGGTTGAAAGCTTTGAACAGATATCCGTGCCCTTATTCTCATC
>NC_049992.1:13527156-13536969 GCF_000003815.2 Branchiostoma floridae | reverse complement strand
CGGTAGAATACGGATGGTACCCAGGCTACATCCCGGCTATGTTAGAGACGAAAAGTCATTTTTTAATAGTAAAGCGCCTTGTGCAATCCACCCAAATAGCGTTGTATGATCTTGTATGTATCATACTCGTGTATGCCAGGCCCAGGTCATATTAAAGACAATGTGTCAGTAGGTCTAGTCAAGCTCCTATTATAATTTTACACTACGAATGAGTATGATAATGTCTAGATATAATTAACACTATTATCCGTGTAGTGTCCTATTTACAATAGGGTTAATCTAATTACATTGTCACATGTATGTCCCCTATGTTTTCACAATGTTATTGCAATTAGCTTGCAGATAAACTTTCTATTATCAAACCGACCGAAGTACAGATAGCCTCTCATCCTGAGCAAGTGACACTCGTATCTTCGCAAAGTTATTAAGAACTACCACGTACTTCACCGCGAACATTCAAGAACAGACACAAGCCGTTGGAAAGTCTTAAACCATTTATTCACAATATGTTTAACCTGCAAACATAGTCTATAGTGCGGTGATAGATGATGGCTTGGAATGAGGCACTTAAATGCTGCAAGAACAATGTCAGGAAAGAATTAAACCAATCAATCAATCGAACACGACGGACTCTGTTTTTCCCCATCCATGGCATATCTTTATTTCATATCCTTGTTTTCACATAATTGCTTGGAGTGAACATCTGGTTTGTGCGTATGTACAAATTGGAAATAAGACAAGGTACATCAGTACTCTTCTTATTTTAGCTTTGCGAAAAGAAGCCATTGATTCATCGGTCAACAATCGGAATCACAAACTCCAAATTCAAGTGCTACTATTTTCGATTTTGCCAGCCCAGTCGCCCACACTGTCCACCCACGTGCATCTGTTCACATCCCATTTCCCATAATACAAACTCATCTCAGAGAGCGGTCACAATTTGACAACACGTAGTATCAACTTCTCAACTTACATGGAACTTTATAGTAGCAATCAAATTGAAGTTTTTTGCCAAAGAAACAATAAGTGTTCTGTATTTAGAAGCATTTCCTGTGCACGATGGACGGTCCCGACTCGTCATACTCCTGCTTGGTGATCCACATGGCCTGGAAGGTGGACAGGGAGGCCAGGATGGACCCGCCGATCCACACGGAGTACTTCCTCTCTGGGGGAGCGATGATCTTGATCTTCATGGTGCTGGGAGCCAGGAAAGTGATCTCCTTTTGTTGCCGATCAGCGATACCGGGGTACATGGTGGTGCCGCCGGACAGGACGTTGTTGGCGTACAGGTCCTTACGGATGTCGATGTCGCACTTCATGATGCAGTTATAGGTGGTCTCGTGGATTCCTGTGGACTCCATACCTGTAGGGACAAGACGTATTGTAAGACAATATATGAACTGAACTGACAAAACCATTATGTTTACTCCAACAATACAAGACAAGTAAACGTCAACAGTGAGTTCTCAGAGAATTTATAATTGCTAGACATACCGAGGAAGGAAGGCTGGAACAAGGCCTCCGGTGCCCTGAACCTCTCGTTGCCGATGGTGATGACCTGTCCATCAGGCAGCTCGTAGCTCTTCTCCAGACTGGAGCTCGTGGCCGCCGTCATCATCTCCTGTTCAAAGTCCAGCGCGACGTAACACAGCTTCTCCTTGATGTCACGGACGATCTCACGCTCAGCTGTGGAAAAATGTAGTGACTTTTAATGTCGGTATCTCCCAAAATAATATCTTTATACTTCCTCTTACAGATGTATCCTGTAAGATCATACAAGACAAGAACTTTTCAAATGGAAGATATCAATAGGTGGAAAAACCAAGCAGCGTCACAACAGATTTATTCCGTCTCCCATCTACCACTTTCCCGTTTCAGTTATCACACGGTTGACACAATCCTATCGAGGACGAAGAAGGTATACTTTTGCTGAGAGTCAATGAAATGCTTAGTGATGGTGTCATTTCGCATTGTTAAAAGTCTTATACCCGTACTCCAAGTATGCCCTGCTAAATTCCATAATGCATAAATTTGCATCGTTTATGGGTGTAAATCCAATAAATAAACATTTTTTTTCTGGAGATGTTGTACTTTCTAGAGTGCAAGAGCCCTTGTTCAATAACCAATAAAAAATGTCCCCAAAATTTGACCGGTGAATTGCCTTTAGCCGCATTAATCAGGACAAACAAACGAAACTTTCCTTCCCAATCCTGTCACAGAAATACACAAGCTTTCATCTCAAATTATTTTTATATCGAGTGGGGGCGAAAAAAGCAATTTATCGTCTACATAAGCACAAGATTTGGGGGCCAAATTATATAATTTTGGTAGGGACTCTTTGAGACCACTCGGAGTAATACGGGCAAGATATCTAAATGCCGCATGCGTTACTACAACAGGTGCATGCATCAGTCCAGTCTGGTTGTTGCTCCTATAACTTTCGCTAGGTGGACATTTTGCCAGGAGTTGTAGGCAGCTGGTGCGACTGGCAGGTATACACGAATGAATATCTTAACAAACCTGTGGTGACGAATGAGTAGCCTCTTTCAGTCAGGATCTTCATGAGGTAGTTTGTCAGGTCCCTCCCGGCCAGGTCCAGACGCATGATGGCGTGCGGCAGGGCGTAGCCTTCATAGATGGGCACGGTGTGGGTCACGCCATCGCCGGAGTCCAGCACGATACCAGTCGTACGGCCGGACGCGTAGAGAGAGAGGACTGCTTGGATGGCCACGTACATGGCGGGAACGTTGTAGGTCTCGAACATGATCTATACGGAAAGATTAACAGTTGTAAAGCATGGCCTTAATGTTGGATATGATTGTCTGTTTGCTTATGAATGGAAAACAGTCGAAGTTAAGGAAAATGTTGGGGTGTTACAAAAGAAATGAGTCGGGGAAATGCAGAATTTGCCGTACTGAAAGGTTGTCTCAATCCATGATTTACTTTCTCGAAAGTATGATTACCTGGGTCATCTTTTCCCTGTTGGCCTTAGGGTTCAGGGGAGCCTCTGTCAGCAGGGTAGGGTGCTCTTCAGGGGCCACTCGCAGCTCGTTGTAGAAGGTGTGGTGCCAGATCTTCTCCATATCGTCCCAGTTGGTGACGATGCCGTGCTCGATGGGGTACTTCAGAGTGAGGATACCCCTCTTGCTCTGAGCCTCGTCACCCACGTAGGCGTCCTTCTGACCCATACCGACCATCACGCCCTGATGCCTTGGGCGGCCGACGATGGATGGGAAGACAGCCCTGGGGGCGTCGTCGCCGGCGAAGCCAGCCTTGACCAGTCCGGAGCCATTGTCAACAACCAGAGCTGTCGTCTCTTCGTCGTCACACATGATGATAGTTTATACCTGCTGGGGAAATAGAGGGAACAGTACGTGACAAAAAGCTCTCGATATATAAAAGCAAACGAAAAGAGGATGAGACGGCTACTACGGGCTGTACGCAAGTCATTATTACCCGGACGTTTCAGAATAGAAAAAAGTAAAGGAATGAAATGAGTGGGACGGAAAAGTATGCTTTTTTCATAAAAATTCAATTTGAGAAATTCGTTGCCATCGCTGAAGGCCAGATACCAAAGTACATAACGGATTCCTTTACATTTGCAGTACGAAAGAAGATAGAAATTTCAGACACACAAAAATTGCAATGATTTTGCTAATTCCGTATCTTTTGCGATGATATCACAGCCATTCGGAAACCTTTACTCATTCAGAAAAGGGATTCGAAATCTATTTGGCAAAGTCTATAAGCAGTAGTATGAAAGGCTTACTGAAGCTTGCCTTACCGTGTGTTGGTCCCTTGGAACAAGTCTGGCGAAGTGATCAGGCGGTCAGTGTGGCCGAACCTCTCAGGCCACCGTTCTTTATACACAAACGGCTTCACAATCTTCTGGGAAAAGTGACCCTTATTCAGCCAGGAATGGAGCCTTTGTCTCTTTTACGGAGCCCCTCTCTGTTAATGGAGTGTCCTACTTGGACGAGGGCACAGACGACCAAAAAGGGGAGGTATGGTTTTGGTCAAGAATGCGGGGGAAGAACGAATTCCGCGAACCGCCCAACATGACGTACAGTATTCCTCTCCCGATTTGTGTGGCAAAGTCTGGGAAAATTCTCTTTCCCTCAAAATAAAAACTACCAGATCTTTGGACTTTTGTCCTTACCATGAAAGGCATTGCTATCTCAGCGTCAAGGCGAAGTGAAAAGTTGTTCTCGAAGATTCAATTTTAACAACGCCTTTTAAGTTGTAGCATAGTAGCTTGGGTAGCAAAACAGTAACACCGAATAACGATTATTGGTGTCAGCAAGGGTACATCTATCTTTACATTGTAACTACATTTGCAGTATATTATTGCAGTTTATGTGTTATCTCGTTTCACATGGCAGACGGCTAGTGCGTTCTATGTCGTGCTCAGCATACAGCAGTTTGTGGTATGATTTTACTGATACTATACGTGCCTGTGTAAAATGTTAGACCCGGTTAGACCCAGAAACTATTTAGATTTCATTAAATACGGTTGCCTAAAGACAGTTGACTTATTTTGATGCAAGCTTACAGACTTGACTACAGGCTAATAATATCATCATGCTGTGCACGTATGTTGTGCTGTGAGGATGTTGTTCCAACGTCATGTGATGGTTTACAAACATCGTGCTTCAAAAGAGTAATGTGTATGACGAAGTTGTAGTTTTTGTGTTACTTGCATTTGGTGTATGAAGTAAACTATGATAATAGCTAGAACATCCTATTTACTATAACGATACAACAAAGAAATGTGCAGTGGGGGCGTGATTATGGTTTGAGCTCAGACTCAACATTACTGATAAACCACCATTTGTGAAACTCCTTATTATCTTAACACTTGACATGACTAATGTTTTACCTTACGAAGTTGACCTTTGGATGACTTACTACGGTTCGTGTCAGTCTAGTTATTCCCATTACAACGGGGTTTGTAGGGACTTGTGCACTAGTCATAACCATAGACAGATTTCTATTTACCAAACATAGTATTATTCAATGAGATTTTAAAACTTATTTCTGCTGTTATTGAAAATGCTGTTATTGATTATTATATTGTCAATTTTAAATTCCATTCGTATATTGTCTTTGTCTCTGTCATCGGGTCCAGTCGTTTGTACTAGCCACAGGCTAGTTGGACAGCCCTAACTGTGCGTGCTGAACAGCCAAACCAATACTAGTAATACATATCAAATAAATAAAATGTTTATTTCTGCTCCAAAGTTGATTTTTTTCCGATAGCTGTCCTTCCTCCATCAAACGTAGTGCTTCCACATTTGGTAGTATGGAGCAGACGATTATCATCATCTTTGCCGAATGTCAGTGTTTGCTGAGGCGTGCCGTCATTGTTCTACATCCTTTTCTATCTGATGCTGTCCGTTGCATCCCGTCCCAAGTGCATCCCATCTCAGCAAGGTCTCTCTCTACAGTTCTCCTCCATGTCATGGCTTAACGCCATGTTTCTTCTTCCTGCTGGGCACCAGTTCAATACCACCCTCTATGATCCTGGGTAGTTTCAGCCTCGACATTCGCACATGTAACGTGCCCTACACATCCCTGCTCTATGTATGAGAGTAGAGAGTTTAGGTTGACCGGTGCGGTTGGCCAAAGCAGTTGGTAACGGCATCAGTCTCCTGTCCCTACTCTTTTCTTGTAGGACATTTGATTGTGTATATCCATAACACACTATATATCTGACCACAAATTTCGTGTCAGTGCATGCAGTCGTATCAATGCAGCTTCATGCTACAATAACTTCAAAGATATTCCAGAAGACGAGGATGTTTTCATCTTCACTAGTTACCTCCGTGCAATGCAATGCAGAGCATTTGTTTTCAGTGATCTTTTTGTCATGTTCCTTCGTGTCCGTAATCAGTTATTATTTGAGTACATTACCACTAAAGTTGCTCAAAGTAAGTTGGGTGGTATCATAATTAAGGTCACCGAGAATGACAGGAAGAATCAGACATGACAGGTCATGGGGCAATGAAAGAGGCTACTGGTTTAAGGGGAAGTATAATACAAATGTAATTGTTTATGCCAGTCTGTTTGTGTTTTCGTAGTTACATATTTCTTATTTGCTAGTCACGTCCACCGAAGAGTGACAGGAAATGATAAATGGAAACCGTATGATATCAATCAAAACCTTATTTGCGTAGTTAATGTATTTCAATAAAACAAGACATGCATATCTAACATAGGCGTGAGATCTACGGACCTTGTTTATAATATGGTAAGCTATGGGCATTCCGTCATCCACAAAATCAAACACAACACTGATTTTTCAAATGATAGCGTTTATTGCGAAGTATAAAATCACTGTATAGATACGGGTCATCTCATCTCATATCATAACATGTGTCCAGGTATGACGTCATGTTTTACAAGCCGGGAACTCGGCTTAGTTTGGATCAGTCCTGACAATAGTTTATGTATGAATAGATGAATATACGGATAGATGGAGAAATGAATGAATGAATGAATGAATGAATGAATGAATGAATGAATGAATGAATGAATGAATGAATGGATGGATGGATGGATGGATGGATAGATGGATGAATTGATGGATGAATAGATGGATGAATAGATGGATGAATAGATGGATAAATAGATGGATGGATAGATGAATGAATAGATGGATGAATAGATGGATGAATAGATGGATGGATGAATGGATAATTGAATGGATGGATGGATGGGTAGATGAATAAATGAGCAGATGAATGAATGAATGAATAATCGAATGGGTGGATGCATCTATGAATGTACTATAAACAAAGCAAATATTACACATCATGATGGTGATAGCTCAATGCATGCTTTACTCCAATCAGAAGCCTGCATGAAACATTACTACACAGAAAATCATTATATGATAATGGTACGAAAACGTTAAACATGGTCATATGCAAGAATAAGATTGGAGCGGGATAGACAGATGCCAGTCTAGAAGCATTTCCTGTGCACGATGGACGGTCCCGACTCGTCATACTCCTGCTTGGTGATCCACATGGCCTGGAAGGTGGACAGGGAGGCCAGGATGGACCCGCCGATCCACACGGAGTACTTCCTCTCGGGTGGAGCGATGATCTTGATCTTCATGGTGCTGGGAGCCAGGAAAGTGATCTCCTTCTGTTGCCGATCAGCGATACCGGGGTACATGGTGGTGCCGCCGGACAGCACGTTGTTGGCGTACAGGTCCTTACGGATGTCGATGTCGCACTTCATGATGCAGTTATAGGTGGTCTCGTGGATTCCCGTGGACTCCATACCTATACAGACAATTTAAAACCATAAAATGTCAGTTCAAAAGTTTCTTATAACTAGATAACGTCTTAGAATACATTGTAGTATCATAAAAACATCATCATAAACGTGAAGTTGATACAACAGACGGATGGGCTCGAGTAGCCGGCCGTGTACAGTGTGGTTGGACATGGTTGTATTATTTATTGTAAAAGTCTAAAAGAATTAACGTCAACTGTTCGAGGAACAGGCAACCATTCTTTTACATTAATGCTGGGAGAGGACGATCGAGTCTTCCATAAAGAATCTGACCGTTTTGGTAAGATATGTATTCAGAAAGTAGTTCTGTTGGATATATAGATTCCATGCCCATTCTGTATCACCGTACTGTCATATTTGTCCTCAGGAAAAACTATTTTAGTCACAGAGAGGCATTTTAGTCATTCATAGAAGGTGGAACAGTGACTAACCGAGGAAGGAAGGCTGGAACAAGGCCTCCGGTGCCCTGAACCTCTCGTTGCCGATGGTGATGACCTGTCCATCAGGCAGCTCGTAGCTCTTCTCCAGACTGGAGCTCGTGGCCGCCGTCATCATCTCCTGTTCGAAGTCCAGCGCGACGTAACACAGCTTCTCCTTGATATCACGGACGATCTCACGTTCAGCTGAGGAAATAAAACGTAATAGACAATTGGTATAACGTCTTTAGTAAACCAGGAGAAGTATAAACGCCACCTCGTCGACGACCAATTAGAACACCAAATTTAAAGACGACCCTTAGAATTCAAACATGAAAGACACACACACACATAATTGTTTGCTTTTAACTTGTGCAAAAAGTCTGCCTGCTGTGATTGATATATATTATCACCTGTGGTGACGAATGAGTAGCCTCTTTCAGTCAGGATCTTCATGAGGTAGTTTGTCAGGTCCCTCCCGGCCAGGTCCAGACGCATGATGGCGTGAGGCAGGGCGTAGCCTTCATAGATGGGCACGGTGTGGGTCACGCCATCGCCGGAGTCCAGCACGATACCGGTGGTACGGCCGGAAGAATATAGGGACAGCACGGCTTGGATGGCCACGTACATGGCGGGCACATTGTAGGTCTCGAACATAATCTGTAGGAAAGCAAGAATAATTTTCTTAACACAAAAGGTATTGCCTTGCTGTCGTCAAGCACGGTAGTGGTCATGTTCATGAAGCAAGAACCGAATCGTAAATGTAGGCGGGTCCCTCTCTTTGTCTTATTCTATCTACATGCCAAAACTATATTTCAGTCTCTCTGGCGCTTGCTTACTTAGTTACGTGTTTGCGTTCTCTTACTCTTGTCTTTAAGATAGTTGATAATGAAGTGAATTATAGACGGTGTGTGAAGATGTTCTTAGGTGATCTCACCTGGGTCATCTTTTCCCTGTTGGCCTTCGGGTTCAGGGGAGCTTCAGTCAGAAGACACGGGTGCTCCTCAGGTGCAACACGCAGCTCGTTGTAGAAGGTGTGATGCCAGATCTTCTCCATATCGTCCCAGTTGGTGACGATGCCGTGCTCGATGGGGTACTTCAGAGTCAGAATACCCCTCTTGCTCTGAGCCTCGTCACCCACGTAGGCGTCCTTCTGACCCATACCGACCATCACGCCCTGATGCCTTGGGCGGCCGACGATGGATGGGAAGACAGCCCTGGGGGCGTCGTCGCCGGCGAAGCCAGCCTTGCAGAGGCCGGAGCCATTGTCGCAGACCAGGGCTGTTGTCTCTTCGTCGTCACACATCTTTCTTTATTTCTGAAAAGGATACCAACCTTGTAACGTTAAGTATTGTCTATTCTTGTACAGTTCTCATTTTGTCTCCAGTGTATTCGTTGCATCTCAGAAAGGATTAAGGTATACTTTGGCCGGCTATGAGGTCCGCTATGAGGAAACCTTCATAACTTTAAAACGTTGACACAAAGAACATTCCACAAGCATCCATGAAACACCAATTCATCAATCACAGTCTTCGGCGACTTAAAATCTGGACGACTTTTACCAAAAAAAGTTACGGCAAAGACGGGATGATAAACGACAATCATTAAACGTTTAGACAGGTTGACAATGACGAATTTGCTCCATACCACTTATGACAAATGCCACCAACAACTCACCAGTCTTGGGTATGAAGAAACTGTCGGTGTGTTGATGGTCGTTCCCGGTACGCTGTGTGAGAGTTGTGCCGCAACAGTCCCGGCCACGGCGTCTTTTTATACATTTTTGAGGATCAGAATACGGGGAAATCGTTCCCCTATCAAGTTGTATTTCCAGACATGGAAGCGTTTCATGTCTGGATTTCTCACCTCTGTACAGCTGTCAGAAATTCACCATTTCCATTATTGGCGACCCATTGACAAATGGAGACGCTAAATGATGCATGTTCCCAGAAAAATGCCCCTCCACCATGTTTGACCGCCATGTTCTATTTCTGTTTGCAGGGCTGCGGGACGCAAGGCGAAACCTTCACATGCCTTTTGCGTGGGAAACTGTTAATGATTCATCTAGCCTGTACGAAAGCAATAGACTCGA
>NC_049992.1:13505670-13527056 GCF_000003815.2 Branchiostoma floridae | reverse complement strand
TATCATCAGGACACGGCTCCCATCAAAAACGCGTGCGATGATTTACCATTTATTTCATGCAGTCGTGTGCCAATATGGTTATTCTGTGCATTTTCGTCTTAATGTCCGGTTGGTATGATGTTAGCATTCATATCATGATTTGTTTTCACATTTGTTGAGGAAACACCGGAAATCCTTCATCAGCAAGCTTTGATTTTCAGGTAATATTCTTTCTCAACCACATTGACAATGACACATTGTCGTTGAGGCAAACAGTACATTTCCGATGAGTACCGGTATACCTTCTGCCAACATTTAATAGTTCTAACGTTATAAGGGACACTTTGGAATTGTCTTTACCCAAGGAGGCTTGATAAAACATCATCGTTTCGCGAGAGACGATCATGTCAATCCAAAATGCCCAGACTAAACGCCAGAGTGGAGGAGAATTGGGAAGTTTAGGTAGCGTGAACGTTTTCAGAAAAACAAAACGAAAACAGAGGCTATCATGTAGCAAGCTAATGCATGGGGAATAATCTATCTACAGAGATGACACATTCCACGCATCCCATCGGTCCTTAACTGTCCATTTATTTACAAAAGCCGTGATACAAACATGACAGTGGACCCACTTCTGTGTGCAGCGAAACAAGTGTGGCAAGTAAGCAGCGGGTAAAAGTGTTACTAGTACTTTGCCACTTCGATAATATGGATAAAGCTAAATAATAGACATCACTTATATGGTGCTATGTTTTTTGAAAATTTCTTAAAACAGTAAGACTATTACTACAAAAGTAAGAATATACATATATTTGACCAACAGTGAAAAGATTCCATCCCATCAAACAAACACACAAACATTATTGCATTTTTCTGACATAGTTTCTTCGATTAGCGAAGTTAAAATCTAATCTAGGAAGAAAAAAGGTGCCATATTTTAGAATGTCTTGATATACACAACACAAGATGCAACAACGCTGTTTATTTACCTTACACATGATTGCTTATTGAATCATATATGTCTAAGTCAAATATGGTGGCTACTTGTCATGATTTCTAACCTCGCTAGGGGGCAGATGTCAACTTCGTTTTGTGTCCCTGGCTTAAGCTTCTTATTTATTTTGAACATTCTGGTCTTCATAAATTGAAAATAGACACATCGTATATAGCTTACAACTTGAATTCTGTTATATAGTTCCTGGACTAAGAACTCTGGTTTGTAGCATGTTCCTTTTCCATGGCCGCTTCATCGATTATCAATCTATCATAACAACATTCCTCTTTACATTGCTGCCTTTTCGTTGTGGCTTTACAGGAAAACTCAAGAATATAAGTATTTAGCCATAGGTACAAACCTGTCTTTTTTTTCAGTATCTATGGAGTACACTGCAATGTTATCAATGGTAACATATTCGCCCTTACTGACCTAGGTTGTTACAGAAGTAGTCAAATCAAAGTTTTTTCTTTAAGAATTTATAAAAGTGAGTGTGATCATAGCACCATATCTGAGAACGGTGTTCCATTTTCTTCGTGTTTAAACGTTGTCTAATGGTGTAATTTTTCTTATGAAATATTTCCAATATATGGTGTATCACAAAACTACCTACTTGTTTAGAGTACACTATATCGTAGGGTCCCAGTATGTTTTTCTTAGCTTTTCTTAGAAACATTTCCTGTGAACAATGGTGGGTCCGTATTCATCGTAGTCAAACTTTCTGATCCACATTTGTTGAAAAGAGTGGAGCGACGCCAAAATGGAACCACCTATCCAAACGGAGTACTTCCTTTCCGGCGGACTGACGGTTTTGATCTTCATGGCGGGAGGGGCAAGGTACAGGATCTCCTTCTGCATACGGTCTGTCACCCCCGGGAACATAGTGGACCCTCCCGAGAGCACCAGGTTGGCGTAGAGGTCACGACGGATGTCAAGGTCACAGCGCATGATGCTGAAGTACGTGGTCTCGTGGATACCGCAGCACTCCATACCTGCAAACACAAACGTACATGTATATCGACTCAGGCTAGGGCACGCTCACGGACGTCGTACGATGGTCGTACGACAGTCGTACGATCGCAAACTGAGATCATTCTAAAGATAGGCATGCACGTTTCTAGCGAGATTTAGCCGTAGTTTCTTTTCAACGTTTTTTTTTTTTGTCACGCGGTCTGATTGAGAATTCTACAACATCAGAAACCCAAACGACGATCCACAAAGAATGTTACCGCTCCATAACCAACTGCAGGTATAGACAGACGATAGAACCTCTCTCTAACTGTGAAAAAAGGTATAATCAGTAAAATTGATGTTGCATTAAAGTTACGTCGCTTTTAAAGACATATGCACGTGCCACACATATAGTCGTCCATGGTTTAAAGTCTCACCGAGGAAGGATGGTTGGAAGAGCGCCTCGGGCGCCCTGAAGCGCTCGCTGCCGATGGTGACCTTCTGTCCGTCCGGAAGTTCAAAGGTCCTCTTGTACATCTGCTCTGTGTTCATGGCTATCCTCATCATCTCTTCCTCAAAATTCATGGAAACAAAACACGTCTTCTCCTTCAGATCTCTCACGATCTCTCTCTCGGCTGGTAGGGGAAGAAAACAGGTACATGTAGTTATCAAGCCATATGCGAACAAACACAGGAGGAAAAGGTACCGTCTCTCTCTCTCTATATATATATATCTCTATATATATACGGTCTAATACGGTTCTAACAACTCAAATGAAACGCAGATTTTCGTAGATTTAGTTTGTCCAAAGTACATTCACCCCCATGGGTCAAATTTGAAGATTTTTCTGCCATCTCTTGTCTGACATCCATAATGGAATTGTTGTTTTGGTACGGTGACGTACCGTGTGCCCTTACGACAGGGCAAGGCCCACTGTCAATTTCTATGTAAATCACTATTAAAGAGGCCTTGGTACAATTCCAGTTATCTATACGCTCACTTCATAACTTGGAAGAGCGTTCAAAGGCAGCGATTGTAGCCTGGCATTTAAAATATTACATCTGTCAAGTCTCTTACTAAAGCGGAGAGGACGAAAGAGACTTGGGTGCTACAATAAGCTTAAATGCCAGGTTTGAGCGACTGTACGGTTGAAGAATCACGAGGAAGCTATCCAGGAGACCATAAGGCCCCACAGCGACCCACCTGAGGTGACGAATGAGTACCCCCTCTCTGTCAGCAGCTTCATCAGGTAATGGGTGATGTCTCTTCCCGCCAGGTTCAGCCTCATGATGGAGTGCGGCAGGGAGTACCCCTCGAAGATGGGGACACAGTGGGACACGCCGTCCCCGCAGTCAAGCACGATCCCAGAGGTCCGGCCGGAGGCGTACAGGGACAGCACGGCTTGGATGGACACGTACAGGGCCGGCACGTTAAACGTCTCGAACATCGTCTGTCAGAAATAAATGATTTTGTAAATACTGAGATTGTCTAGTTCAGTCAGAAGTTAGTACATGTAGTAACCAGGACAAACATGTGTATCCATACACAAAGGTTTTGAAGATTATTTGGCTATGCTACAATTTTTACATTTTATGATTTCTGTCAACTGAACTGGACACAAACTTGATCAGCTAAAAGAATAGTACAACATTTCAGGTATGCTTCCACTGTCAGAGTGCACAGTTGAGATTGTAATCCATTAGGACATTCGTGTATGACAGCGTATATAAATACGCATAGCAGGTGTCTGTAGTAGTAAAGTTTAACAACATTATCCTAGCTTCCCATCTTTCCTGAGATCTACAGTGACGAATGCATGGATGCACCACTCACTATTGTCATCCTCTCTCTGTTGACTTTAGGGTTGATGGGTGCCTCGGTCACCAGCAGAGGGTGCTCCTCGGGGGCCATCCGCATCTCATTGTAGAAGGCGTGATGCCACACCCTCTCCATATCGTCCCAGTTGGTGACGATGCCGTGCTCCATGGGATATCTCAGGGACAACACCCCCCTCTTGCTCTGAGCCTCGTCACCCACGTACGCGTCTTTGGCCCCCATACCTAACATAATTCCCTGCAAAATTAGAGAATGCGTTTTATAACGTTTATCTTCAGTATGCATCACCACTAGAATGCTATTACTGTAATTCATTAGCATCCGCTAGGGGGGGTAAGTGTCTTAGAAACATGCACAATGGAGTCCAATTCAGCTAACGTTTAGTCATCATTTCTTTACCCAGCGGAATTGATGTTACGAGATCTTTTCAATTACAGTTTTGGCATAATGGGTCGTAACCAACCGCACGCCACAGTGGTAACGTTATGTTCTGAGCAATAACGAGTAACGATCTTCAGCGTGGGAGAGGGTGCATAGTGATAGGTCCATCTCTTGTACCCGTCAGCGTTCCTCCTTTAAAGTTACGTTGATCATTGCATTTATCAATTGTAACATTTGATCTAGTTATGACACTTGCTACACAAATTATGTCAAAATCTAATCTCTTCTTCTTTGTTACTGTATTCTGCGTATGAAACAAAATGATTGCAACTATCCATAAAATGTATGGTTGAAATATATATGTCTCCATCTCTTTCTCTGTGCAAGTCTGATTGATAAGGAAAACGTGCGTTTCTCGTGCGTTCCTCACCTCGTGTCTCGGAGAGCCGACCACTGCAGGGAACACGGCCCTGGGCGCGTTATCCCCCGCAAACCCTGCCTTACACATCCCGGACCCATTGTCGATCACGAGGGCCACACCCTCCTCTTCTGACGTCACCCTCATACTTCTTACCTGCGTGGAAAAGGTAAGAATTAGTGAGAACAAAAAGGTATCTGAAATAAGGTTATCTCATCTATGCTGCATTTGAGAAAAGTTAACCCCTTCTTTTTACTAAAGTACAAGCCAGTTAATTGCACAACGGATTAACGCACAAACTGCACGGATCCCAAAATCCCAAACCGGTGCGGTCCAGGTAGATAACTTCGCATTATTGCACCAGCCGGATAATTGCAAAATTCGCTGGCAAATAGGCCGTGCAATTAAGCGGGTTCTACTGTATTAAATAAAGACCAGTAATAATTCTGATTTCTTATCATCCATGTAAAACCCATTGTACCATCCCTACTAGTTCCGTCACACCCAGAACTAGCTGACGTCTATCCAGCGCTCTTGTGTCTAAACTCATCTACTTCAGTGGTGAAAACGGGCTGTTCCCATTCAGCAATGGGTGGGAGGGGGGGAAAGATGCCATGTAATGTGATTGCATTATTCGACGTGTACTATCATCTATCATCATCTCGGGTTATCAATGGTTGATATATCGTAATGTATATATGGCATAGAAATCGTCACAAATTGTAACGTCCACCAAAGAGGTAGTTGTCACCAGTACTGTCTGTCTGTCTGCTTGTGAACAAAATGACTCAAAAAGTGTTTATTTCATATCTTGTAGTAGCTCTTGGTGTAGGGAGATTGTACGTTATCATAATTACATTTCAGACCAAATAGCGGTTTCTTTGCAAAGCTGAATTAAGGCAGGTTTGTTGTCCAAGTGCAGCCTAGTTATGGAAATGAGTTATCATGACAGACGTCTCTGCGGTACAGGGGTATTCTTAGCACGCGTCTTTGGCAGCCCAGTCGTCCTACACATTAGGCACAGGATCAAATATAGTATTCATCGCTCAAGTCGCATTTGTCATCAAACGGAACCTTCAACGGGATTTACCCAGCGTGGCACCGCATGTCTTTTACTGCACTGAATACTCGTTTTAATGTAGCATTACTGTTGTAATGATTTAATCCACCCGCTTTCGTACTTATTAACGACACATACCAAGGACGGCATTTGCATTCAGTGTAAAGCTCGATCGTCTATGTTATAGAGTTAGAGATGGTAAAACATTTATATGGACATGGAAAGGCTATACTTTAATTTCTTTGAGAAAGGCGTCACTGCAGCGAACGAATATCGTGAAAGCATATGAACAAAATCGTATTATCTCCATCATTTTTCCTTACTCAGGGGTCTGATAAAAAAAGCGAATTTTGGATAAAAACATATATCGAAATGGCTGGATGTTTTTTTTTTATCCTCTGTAACCATCATAAGCCTGTTATTATGTACACATGCACATTCAGTCTTCTGTTTTTTTTTTCCTTTTCTTATTCATTCGGAGACATGAGCAAGTATTATTACAGGCAGACATGGACCATTCCCCGAGCCGGCAGAGGCACAGGGAATTGATGAGTTCCATTTCCAGGGCATTTATAGAGCATGACATTGAACGTGCGATTGATGAGCCTGCTGTTGGGCAGAACGAATCGTATCGGGTATCCATGTCAAAATAAACATGAAGATCAATACATAGAGACAGGTACAAGTAGTGTGCAGGGGCAAAGGTAAGAACATTTTAAAGGAGAACTGGAAAATAAACACATATTTTGAAGGTAGCCACAGATGCATAGATGCTACAATTCAGCATTACCAAATGGTAAGAGTTTGATCTAGCTTGTCATTCAAAGAAACTTGGTGATAAGCCAAATTTCGAAAGGCATTCAAACGCAATGCTTGATTCCCTTTTATTTCATCAAATAAACGAAAATGTAATCCGACCAAAACAAATCTTGAAGAATCAATATATATTGCACCATATACAAAACAGGGTCAGGGGATATTTTGGAGCGTTGCCCCCCTCCCACTCTCTCCATCAGCGCATACCGCCCATGCCTGTATGTTTAACGTCAGCAACGCCTGATAATGTCTCTACAAGACGATAACGCGCGCTTACCAGTCAAACAACAGTCATACATGGACCTTCATACACAGGGAAATACTTTCAGACTATACAGAAGACATGTATGCGTTATAAAACGATTACAGACACTCCCCAAACGGTTATAACAGGGACAGCCAGAAGGGAAAATGCATTGAATAATTGTATGTCTATATATGGAATACTGGATAGTGATGTAGTTGACCAATGCCCACCCTCCTCGTCCTATCACACCACGAAGTATGTAAAGAAATATACAACGCCCCACTCCCATACGAAATACTTACAAATTATTCAGTCCTGGGAATGTATTCAAAAATGCTTTTTTGGCGACATTTTCCCTTACTGGTAGTTGTTACCATATAACCACCATCAGAGATATGCCTGTATCATTTCATGCACGCGGATGAGAGCCTACTTTTAAAGCAATCTCATGACACGCCCTCAACATGTACAGCAAAAATCAAATCTCCAAACATATAAGAGAAACTTGAAACACATTTACCTTTACTTGTCTTCCCCAAACAGGGCTTCCTTAGACGTTAAAACGGGGGAAATTAGACAGAACACAAGATTCAAAACAGGAAGGGGGAAGGAGACCTAGCGTCTAAAAATAGTGGCTATTCTAGCCGTGAGGTTCGGATATCGCGTCGCCTGGTTACCGACACCCTATAAGGGAGACGGAGAAATTCTGGATTCTTTTCAGAGGACGTCCATGCTAGCTGGCAGGTCGCCTCTGTTGTCTAACGCGAGGGTGTTTGTTTAGTAAACTGTGCGACAGTAAATAACGAAAACGTACATGTCTCTTATACACATTGGACAACAAAATGTCCATATAAAGGATTAGTTTATAGCTAAGATTATGATTATTATGACGATCATAACTGCATGTTTGCCGCGGGTGACAGTCCTGATAGATAGCCCCAAACAGCTGCACTAACGACTTACGTCATGTTTTCCAGAGAAGCGCCAATTTCTAACTCCCTGAAGTACTAGAGGTTCAACCCTTCTGAACCAAAATATGTCACGAGCCAGACAGCTAACAGATTTGGATGTTATAACGCTAATAATAATCAGAAATCGTGAGCACTTTGTGGTGCAGGCGGCGGGAGATGGTTCTCTGAAACAAGCATAAAGGACTACTGTCTAACGTTAATCAGTGGTACTGCAGGAACCAGAGGCAGAACTGCTGATTCCAGTGTTAAGTCGTAATATGTAGATGGTGCGATCAGGAAAGCATACATGTACGTAGTAAAGTCGTAGGCCACAAAAGTTCCTAGTGATTTTTATTGGAATATCTATATTTTATATGCATCTTTGAATGCCTAAGAAAAATAATCGTTATACTACAACAACGAAATACACAGTCATGTTTATGGATTTAATGTAGATGGCTATAATCCGAATGTCACCTCAACCTGAAATCCCTTTTGCCCGTAATATTCCAGTTATCGGTTCAATCGCAGATCCCTCTCGTAGGACTCCATCTAGCCTCTTACTCGCGCTCCCAAAACGTCATAGTATATTATCCAGGGACTGAGCTGAAATCAGCGAATTGTAAGTTGGCGAAAACCGCGCATTAACACCACAGCCCCGGGTGAGCTAGCCGCCATCTGCCGTCCCCTGGGATTGGGCTCTAGTATGTGATGAAGTCTGTTTTTTACTCCCTTGAGATTGTAGTCTGCGGGCTCAGCTGCAAAATGGTTCAAACCAGTGTTCAAACTAAATATTCATACATACACAACAATAGAACGGTCTATGGGAGGAAGCACAAAGGCTTATGGGGTTCAATCTTTTTGCGAAGAAATCAGTGCAGGTAAAACAAGCTGGTTGTATACGCTTTTTATACCCCTAGACCCTATGAACAGTATAGTCCTTTCTACTCTACTCTTGTATGCATACACATAAGGAGTAGCTTCGTTTCCTTTTAAAAGCTATTCAATAGTAACTATGTGAACGAAATTTTCTACATATCAACGATTTCGTGTTAAGACGTGTCGAATCTTACCTTAAGAAATGGCCCCATGTCTTGTCTTCCTCTTGTCTTGTATCAAGGAGAATATACAGTACGAGCAATACCAAGATGACTGCGTGACTTTCCCACGTTTCTTATATATTCGTATCTACCTCTATATCAACCCCCTTCCATGTAAAGTAGTAATGCTAATGTGTTGCACACCGTTATCAACCAGAAATTCGATTATTTCCCAAAAGTCAGGGAAACTGGGGCCACATAGGCGGCTGAAAACGGGGTTAATGAAATCACAAGCTGTGCGTTGGTCACGTTGTTGCTTAATGTTTGTTTACCATAGTGCTTCTGTGGAAAAAAAACTAGAAAAAAATAACAAAACCAAAACAACTTATATCTTCTAACGTTTTTGACAGTATGCGGTTTGACATCACTGTTTTTCAAGAGGTATTTACGACAACCATACGAAAATATTTTTAAACCTTGACACAAATATGTTTAACGTTGTGTTAAGATGATCAATAAAGGCTAATGGATTCAAAATGCTCTTTTCACACACCCCGTAGATCATTCTTTGCCTGCCCCTCACCATGCTTGGATAAACCATTATAAACACGGGTTTTCCATTAGAAATTATTGCCAAACTTTGCGGAAGTCATAACGGGCACATGATCCGATTATAGTCCTTTAGAAATCCCTCCAGGGCCAAATTGACGATCAGCGATTCTATTGTCAAAGGCAGGCGTTTAATTTTCTTCGGTATCCACATTCGTGAGTTTACTGTAAAAGAAAGGCGACGCCCTGTCTGGGTAACTTGCACCGTCTTAAGGCTGTAATCAGAGCAAGAAGGTCAGAGTTCAAGACATTCTTCCATCTCCGTTTCTTGCCAATGACTTGATAAATCATTTGAATGTTTTTATATGTTTTTGTGGCACAGGAGGCCAATAGCAATATGGCTTTATGGTTTACTGTGTTGAAATGCATTGTTATGTGTAATTTGTAATATGTGACCTCTAACCTGGATTAGAATTGTACCACTGCAACTATATCCCTGTTATGGTGACTTGCACTGAAAATAAGACGTACGAAACGATAAAACATTATCTCCCTTTTGTGGTAATACTCCTGTCAGCACTAGTTCCTTTCACTATGAATCCCTCATGCTCTGTTGCCCCTGGTAAGTAATAACGTTAGATAAAGGTTGGCCGAAGCTTTTATGTGCTTTGGTATATAGTGTGCACCTCGACTGAAAGCAGATTGACCTAGTTTTACCGACGAGTTTTTATTACATGTGCTTTACCGACCATTACAACTAGAAGAATCAATAAAGAACACAGCAGATGTTCTTTTTAGGCCTGGGACGCTTTTCTGTGGAAGTATCTCTCTAACAAAATTCTATCTTGTAAGTCTTGCGAATAACACGTAGACAACCATCAGTATACTTCCCATTTGTGACATTGACACGAAGAATAAAACATTCCTAACACGTACACCTCACTTATCATACTTGAGCTCCTCCCCAGTCTGTGCGGAGTGATTTTACTACATGTCAAAAGTGATTAAAGATCACATTCTCCACAAGCAGGGACCCGTTCACACACAGCGGAGGAATGATCAATCGCTAATTAGAACTACCCGAACATTTCTCGATTCTGTAAGACCACAGGCAGAATCAATTCTATTGACAGTGTCACGTCTTCCTGAATCCCATTACAAACGTAGTTCTCTCAATTATCAATCTTATATTCTTATCATGAAGACATGCAAATGTTAGCTATGTCTAATTTACGCTGGCCAATTTTTGTCAATTAATTTTGAAATATAATGTTGACGTTAGATAGAGTTTCATTAAGCTTCAGACTTTCATACAAACGATTCTGGTTCAAGTATTATAAATGCAATCTATGACATATTTTCAAGATCCAGTGTATATGTTCACCAGGACTATATATAAACTTTACCTCAGTACGTATGCCTCCATATGCATTATAACGGTTGCACGTTATAGTTAGTGACAGGAAGATTGTACTATTCAAAGGCATCTACACTCTGCAATAATTGGTCATTTTGAATGTTATAACGGCACAGATTGTCTTTATTACACGACAATACTACACAATTTGTCCTCTTTATTACACGTCAATCTACATTTACTTGGCGTCTAAAATCATGCTATACGTCACGACTACTTACTGTTATTTTCAATACTGCAGTGCCGATATAAACAACATCAAGTTAGTTTGATTGCTTTATGATATACAATGGGGACATGTATTCGGATTCGTTGCTTTAAAGCGCGGGTCGTTATAAAATGCACATTTTTCTTACTTAGGCCACAGCACTAGTACTATGAAATGAAATGCGCTCGCTCATTAATTGTGATGCCATATTTTGTCACTTCAAGTCTTGTGACAACGTTTATGGTGTCTATTTTGAAAATTTGTCATCTTGTTTTCTTAGCTTGGCATCTTGTTTCCTTCGCCCTGCCTCATTTTTGTGCAGTCTGCAGAGGATGTCATCCATAAAATTTACCTGCTGTGGCCTTAAACCATGACTACAAGAGAGCCATGAGAAATACCCCTTAACCACCATCCCCCCTCCCCAATGTCATTTCCATCGGTCGTCCTTGCTAAATGTAGACGTTTAGTTCTCCCCGGGGACGAATGTGTTCCGCCATTTGCAATTCCATGATAAACTACTCTGCATTAGCGTCGCGTCATCAATTTCCAGCGAAAATACAAACGCCGGTTCGAGACAATTAACCGTGACCGCCCATCCACGCCTCCTGCACCTGTGTCCTTCTGCGCATGCGTACATCCCACGTGTGTGCAATGACATCGCGACTTACCTCCAAACAAAGAAAAAAAATCCCTATCCCATTTCCCTCTAACTTTAAAGTCCGTGCTGAATCTATAAAGCTAGCATATTTGGACATTGCAGTAACAGCGATTCTATTTTCCACTTCGTTGGTTAGACACGCTTCAGCATATTATGGTTATAATGCCTCTCCTCAGAAAGCCATTACACTACACAGTACCCTATCTCTCACACGGTCCACTTCACGGAGATGGAGAGGGGGATAGCACGAAACAGACAGCAAATCATATAAATCTTTGTTTATAAATAAGTGAAGAAAGTACTAAACGTACCTGCTGACAAAGATAGGGGTACGGGCGCCCCATCTGCGGGGGCAGACAGCCCTGTGCTCCCATACAAGCCTCTCCTCCTCTCCGCTGTCCTTATTCCACCCGCAGGTCGATATACTCATCAGCACCAAGGCTACCGAAGATGGAGCCGGATAGCGTTAACATGTACAATCGATCCCCGCCGTAAATAACGTCCCCTGTAGGCGGTAAGAAGTAAATAAGAAGGGGAATGCCGTACCCTACCGCTGCGGTACCTCTCTGTGAGTGACTCTCGATCGAAAACGAGATATATATTTATGATGTAAGGACGCCGCTTCATCAAATTACATTCACGAACAGGGAAGTCACATGTGCGATGGTGGAAAATGAGGTATGAAAATGTATGGAAAGCCGGTAGTGTAACGCGGTCGGGTCAGGAGCTAATTTTCTTGGAGGTGAACCCCACTGAGAGGGGGCGTTCATGCGGCTTATTTCAGCCGGCTGCTGCACAGCGTGAGCCACACAATTTCGCCTGAAATGTTCAATACAAAATTGTCACAAAGGCACACGTATACTACGTGCACTTTTGCGCACTCTTAGATGTACACACCGCGGAACGTACTGTGGCTTTATATAATGTTATTGGTTTGGCATCTGTCCTTGGTGCTGATATTGGCATCAAAACAAGTTTAGTTCTATTCGCTCTAACGGTTACTCGTTAAACCAACTTTTTTTTCGTTAGGAGCATCCAGCTATTTTTTCTATCATCATCTTTGCAAGGGAAACCAAAATAGAGCTATTAATCGATTAGATATCCCATTGAGTTAATCGCCAAAAGTGCCACACATGTAGCATAAGTCACGGAATACTCGCGTAGAATGCGTCTAGACTGCGCGGAATACCCGACTGGGTTCACTGCAGACTCATTTCATAATTTTGACTTTCTAACTGTAATTGTATTGACACGGACTTGCGCACAATTCTATCCAATACATGTCGCTATAATGTAATCAAAATGTAATTAATGACAACCCGATGTTGTGTGATATCCTTCAATAGACGTTTATATGAAGATGTACTAGTATCTTGGGGGTCTCTTGTATTGACTCAATATATCTAGGCACTAGGGCACATGACTGAGAGAAGAATTACTGGTATATTTACGCATAAATTTCTTTGTAAACTTTGCTCTTATCTTTGATACACATCTGTTATATCATATTTTCTGACTAACGTGGTTATTATGCAATTGCAAGCATGTATTCAATAGATATATATGTATGACACAGACGATGGTTATGTAATCATATCACCGAGAATAAGATATTAGTTTAACACTGGTCTTTCAGAAGATCAATGAAATGAAATGATCATTCTATAATTATAAGTCCAAGGTCGATGATAATTTAATAACTTTGTCATATTACGTAGATAAAGTTGTATCTGACATGTCTTGGAATTCGGTAGAGCATTCAGATTCCCCTAACACTGATATTTTCTCCTTTATATTAATTCTTTAAACGTTGCCATTGTAAAGTTGTAGAACATAATAATTTAATCATAAACCATTTCGTCATGATATGCAGTATTGATTTCGCACTTAGGACAAGGTCCGCTAGGTGCGCTATTTCACACACTCCATCTAGAGAAAATATTCAAAATGGCTGCCTCCATGAAGCTTTTGATTGTTCACGGTATGAAAGTCAATATTCTCAACCTCACGTTAACCCATATGGGCTATTTTCCCAGCGTGATATTAATGTTAGTTGTCTTTGAATAAATCGATACATTGTTTGCTTCCTGTATCAATTTTGTGGAAGAGAGCTTTCAAATTTTTCGTCATGTGGGGAGGGGGGCGCCAGGCGTCTCTAACGTTTATTGACAGGGAAACAGCAGCAATCTCAATTGTCAATGTAACATGATGCCAGGTTGTAGTGACTTTATTCTGTTTTATT
Source organism: Branchiostoma floridae (assembly GCF_000003815.2). NCBI lineage: Eukaryota > Metazoa > Chordata > Leptocardii > Amphioxiformes > Branchiostomatidae > Branchiostoma > Branchiostoma floridae. The sequence continues at coordinate 13,513,310 of NC_049992.1, read as the reverse complement.
TATTTCATTAGCTTCATACGATACTTTTTCCTTCTAGATTTACTACTATGGCACCGAGAAAATGTAATTCTACTATTGATATATAGTGTTGAATTTTGACATGTTGTGTATGCTGATGTTGTGAATCATATTCAAGTTGGCAGTGATCTGCTGCGAGCTGCGTCCCATTATGATTATACATGTGCCTTGTAACAGGTGCATTTATGGTATAAGTTTTATGTCTTTATCAAAACTGGCTGAGAATCATGTACCTAATCCACATGTTCCCCCACATCCAGGCTCTCAGAAGCACAGCATCGATGTTTGTGTACCAGATGATGAGGAGAACCGAGTTGTCATGGTAGAACATCTGGCTCTGGCTGCATGGAAGGCAACAGGAGTGCCTGTACAAAACCAGAGACTTATATATAAAGGTAGTAACCAGTTCTTAGCTTGGATTTTAGCTGCACGTTGACAGTTGCTGTTGTGTCTCTTTGATGCAAATGCTGATATTCTGATGCGTTACTAAAAAAAAAGGTTACATAACATCAACGTTTATATAGATACAGATTCTGATTCCTATGAATATAAAGAAATTGGATTGTGAAAATTCTCTCAAATCTTTTCTTGACTGTGCTTGTCAGTTTAAATCTAAGTTAACTTAAGAGCAATAGTCTTGGCAGATAGTTTCTAGTCTCTACCAGACTCCGGATTGCTGTTAAACCGTAGAAATGGAACAAATAGAGGAGTAAGCCAGCCAGAGGAATATAGCTGGGTAGGGAACAGCACGCGATCCACGCATTAACAGCGATCCGGAGTCTGGTAGAGACTAGATAGTTTCATGTATTCATAGTTGGTTGAGGAACAAAGTATTCAGGTAATTGTGTAGCAATCCCCCAATAGATGTGTGTTTTCTTGCATTCCAGGTAAGTCCTTAAAGGATCCTGAGAAGACACTAGAAGAGATGGGCCTTAAGGATGGTGCCAAGGTCATGATGATTGGAAAAAAGGTCAGTGGTAGAAGAAATTTGCCAATCAAAGAAAGGAGAACATACATGTATAACATGCACGTTTATACTTTAAAGTCCCCCCAGGAGCTATTTTAGACAGGTGCTTTATGAAGTAGTCATTCATTTAATAAAGAGGTCAGACAGAGACAGATCTGTGGAATCCAACCAGGTTTTGGATTGTTAAATAAGCAATTTTCTTTTTTCCCTTTGACATGTTTTTTCCCATCCCTTAACACTAGGTTTGTAACACGACTATCATCATCATCATCATATCATGTTGATAACGTCACATGATAGCAGTATCTTACAAACCTTATTCATGTTATTGTGTATGGAATGTGTAACACGTTTCAGCACAACCCCGAAGAAGAAGCAGAGTTAAAGAGTCTTGAGGAAGTGGACAAGGCTCAAGAAGCTGTGGAGAAGAAACTTACAGGGATGTCTGATGAACTGGAAGGGATGGAGAAGGTATGAGTACGGAAAGTTTTCTTTATATTTTCTCTGATGAAGATACTAGTACACTATATAACAATAGGATCCAAACCTTGAGCTTGTTTAAGAACCCACCACACATACTAGTACTGAAAAGACTGAAGGTCACATTTCTTCTGCATCAGGGTTGTCTCATGGTGGAACAATCTACCAGAGCCGGTGGTGACATCTCCAAGTGTAGCTGCTTTCAGGAAAGACTAGACAACCACATGAAGAAACATAGCGTGTACTACAACTTTAGAGCCCTGGATGATCCGCAATTATGAGTCAAACCTTACAGTCAAGTCTTTCAAAAGATAGGTTATTCAATCATTGGACTGCCAGAATGAGTGGAGAAATGGTAAGGGAAAACGTAAATATGCAAATGTGTGTTTCAAGTCCATGATCCTTCCTTCCTTGTAGGGATTCCTTGAGGAACCTTTAATGACCGAGTCATTACCCAAGCTGGAGAAGAGAATAGGACTGTCAACAGAAGAACTCATGAAGATGTTGGAAAGACTAGACTCAACAGTAAGAACCCTACATTTTTTGCATTCTTCCTTAAACAGATAGGTACATAGCGTTATATCAAATATTTGCATCTAAAACCTCACAAAAATGTGGTTTGAACATCTATTGAATAATTTAGGGTATGTTATGGTGAAACAATCAAAACAAATCATTACACCCTGACTACCTCTACACTGTACCTTACTTATACTGACGGAACTTCTGACCATTTACAAAAACTTTCTTGCATTTCTCGCATGTCTTTTGATTTGAGAATCTCATTACCAGGATGTCTAAACTTCATCAATGTATCTGCCTTATACTCTTAAATTAGTATGTTTGTAATTTGATTAAAGCATGTTTTGCTGATGTCATCATTTGCCTGTCAGACTTTGCCCATGTCACCCTAACCTTCCTGTCTTCTGACCCTTGTTCTTTGCTGATGCCACCATTAGATGAGACATGTTTTCAGGGTGAACACCTTATTTGTCAAACATCAACACACCTTATTAGATTGTAACCATAGTTACTTAGGAGGACAGATATGGGTGACTGAAGTGGTCAGGCCACATTCCCGATAGATGAGTGATACATTAAGATTTATATAACAGGTATGGTACAAGGGTTAGTTTTAATGCAATCCCGTCGCAGGGTCATGCCTACCAAAATGCTGACAAAGCTTCACAAGCTGATAGAATTGCAAGATTTAACAGCTAGGAGTGTGGCCAGGGCATGAAGCCCATATTCTAACTTACTCTTATTGTTCATCTTATATATTGTAGGCATAGAAAGTACAAGATAAAGAGATGAAAACTGAGACACACATTTTGTTACCTTTTATGGCACATAATGTGTAATTCCAACATAAGATAGTGATAACCTTGCTTGCTTCTTTCAGATCATTCAGGAAAGTCATATTGATGCAAAAAAGAAGAGGAAAAGTGTGGTACAGAGAATTCAGGTGACTAAACTTTGACCTCCATAGCACTAGGTGGTAACAAAAGTAGGAACCTGATCAGATCTTCTGTGTGTGGGAGGGGGGTATGATGTTCATTTGAAAGGTTTAAAAACAAATTAAAGATGCCAGGGATTGTAAATAAAGTTTAATATTCAAATCTTGGCAATTAGAATGTCAGTTGAATATACTAAACACACCATTCATAGTTTTTTAAACAATTTATTTAGTCTATCTGTCTGTTTCTTTTTTTGGGGGGGGGCAGTTTGGTCAATAAATAAACTTGAAGAAATAGTGTAGGTAGTCACACAAAGATCACAGGCTAAGAGCCATAGTTAAGGCAAATATATACATACATTTTTCCACTGCTCATGTATGCATTATATATAGTTTTAAACTCAGGGTTCAAAAGGTGTGTTCTGTAAGCACTAGAATCAGGAATAAGATAACCTTCATGTTTGTACTTTTCAGCATTGTTCCTTTCTAGTTTTCATAGGATATCCCCAGTCACAACAGACCTGATAGTGATATACTATCATATAGTGATAGATCTCTGTCTTACAGGTTCTACTGGACAGATGTGATAGTTTACTGACCAGAACAAGACATGTCAAGACAAAGAGTACACTATGATAGATTTGCTGTAAAAAACAAAGGTCTCAATCAGTAAGAAGTGTTGGCATTTCTTAAGAAGAATGTGAATGATCATGTTTTGGTATACTCAACCTCTCATATAGCATGGTGACATGTGTATAAATTAGTTGTGTCTATTTATTTCCACAGAATGTAACTAATGTTACTGTAAAAAGCGAGTAGAATAAATCTTCTGGCTCCCGGGATTCAAACCCATGCCAAACCCAGGCTGCCAGATCACAAACTCAATGCACTAACCGTTACACCAAAAGGGACGGTCTCTGTTGGCATGGTTAGTTTTGTGGCGCTTGAACCCCACTGTTACATTACATATTAAATAAGAGATGAAGGCATGTATGAGACATATCAAGAGAGGCTGATAGACAATAATTCCTCACAGACAAAAAAATTGCCTGATGCTTACATTTGATGTATAACAGCTACATGTACATGTGATTGTTAGTCTTGTCAAGATTCAAAATCTTTGCTTCAACAGTCTAAGACTTTCTTAAACTCCAGCAGCTCCACAGGCAGTAAGGTGGTGTTAGTGACGTACTGCAGCTTGTTCTGTCCCTGTAGCTCGGTGGTAAGGAAGGCCACGCTGATGCCTTGTACAAAGCTGTGATACTTGTTGAGGTCTGCATCCGGATTAGACTTACAGAACTGTTCCTTTGCACACACTGTGGAAGACATCATTTTTTTATAGAGATGTTTGTTTTAAATGGCGTATGTTATAATTTACAATGTTATAAGTCAGAGGGATGTTTCTTCTTAGATGGTATTATTTGCAAGCAAATACCAAGCAAGATGTCTGGTCCAGCTATTGATAAATACCTCACGTCTTCTCACAAGTTTTGTTCTAAAATGTTTGAAAAAGTGATTGAGGTTAAGACTTGTGACAGAGCTTAAGATGTCTGTTAAAATGTATAATTTAGACCCCATAGTGCATGTATGTCCCTATTACTGGTCCTTCTAGGATTCTTTTTATGACATAATCAAAATTCTTGAATGTATTGCTAGATGTTTCTTTGTGTATATTTTGCTTTAACATAACCAAGGCTGGTGCCTTACCTGAGTACATCCCAGCATCCAGCATTTCACAGTGGCCATGACCCTGTGGAGATTCAAAAGAAAGAAAAAAATATTGTCCAAAGAAGCTGTTTGCATCATCTGTTTGTATAATAGCTGTGCTATGTGTCATTGTTTGCAGTTACTATTACAGCATCAAAAGTAAACATATGCATGCACTGTAAATGCAGAAACTGTCGCGGTGGTTTAATGTTTGCGATTTTTGCAGTGGCCGCTTCACCGCGAACTTAAAAGCACCGCAAGCATTTTTTTCATGGCAGTAAGAGACTACAGTGCACGGGGTGCTACCGCGAAAAGTCCTTTTTCCTGCTACCGCAAAATCAAATCCCCACAAACTTAAATGTATTTACAGTAATATGCATGCTTACCTTGACGTTCATGACAATTTTTGGACATTTCCACATGTCGTAGAAGTGGTCGTATCCCTCATTAGGCCAGATGCACGCTGGGTGTTCCGTTGAGAACTCCGTGCCGAGTATGAGGGCAGGCATGTTGAACGTCAGCGGAGTTTTGAAGTGGAAGCTAAACGGTTCCAGAAATAGGGCAGCCTGTTGTAAAAAGAATAAGTAGAAGAAAAAGGGATTTTTGAAAAAGGTGTAATGAAAGATATTTAAAATGATTAGTGTATAGTTAGAATATTAAACACTACACATAACATAATATAAAGGTCCTCAATTTTGCACCCACTTCTACAGTTTCTCCCAAATTGGCAGCATGATTTCTTACCGCTGCAAATGTATGATTCTGTACAATCATGTCCGCAAAGGGGTCACATCCAGCAGAGTGGCAGCTAACCGCCAAGTGGTCGAATGCCGGCACCAGTCGGGGTAGTGTAGTGTGGTTGAGCTGCTGAGCAATTCTTCCCTCCAGATTCTGTGTTAACTGTATGTGGACAAAGGTGGACTTCTTTTAAACAGACTTTTTGTATTGATTCTAAAATTAGCACATGTATTTTCAATGGGTATTTATTGAGTAATTATATTATTATATTTTAGGAAGAGATGTGGGTCCAGAGCCACTTGTGTGAATTATAAATATTGGAGTGCCCAAAGAAGTGAAATATTATGTACAAATACACTCAAGCCTGAACAAGTGACCACCTCTTCATAGGGACCAAACACCTTGCCAATGTGACCAATTGTACCTGGATAATTTTTCCATTGACACAGGCATCTAGAACCATGCCAATAGTAGGCTACATAGACCGTCAGATTTTCTTAGCCCAACTAGTAGTATTGTTTGTTATTTTGGCTATTGAAAAGATATATAAGATTTAAACCTACCCACTGCAGTTCCTCCATGTATTTCTTGGACTGGTGACTCCCAACACCCTGCCTGTGAGCTCTATCCCCTATAACGCCTACTGGAGGAGTTGGAATAGGGAATGGTAGATAGTCCACCCCTATCACTACAAACCCGTGACTGGCCACCCGCGTTAACACATCACTGTAACTCTCTGCTGGTATGTATCCTAGCAAACCACCCGTGAAAAACAGAACTGCATACGTGTCGATCTTCTTTGGGTAGTAGACTGCAAATGAGAGCAGAATCTTTATAGATCATTATGTTGCAATTTTAAACTTTATATCTTTACACAAAATAAAGTGCTTACCAACACGCTTTCGATCAGTCCTCTAATACTTATCAAGTTAAAATGACCCAAAGCCTATGTCACACATCCAGACCAGATGTGTGACGTCGTCAAAGGGGCTTGGAAGTCGGTATCGGCTCCCGTTTCAGTTGAGGGAAGATTGCAGATGACCTTACATTCAAGCATCTTAAATCGTCTTGAAGTTTTGGACATAAAAATCAGGATGAAATCATAAATGAGATATGTACATGTAATGTGTAGTTATGGATGATATTTGATATTCGGATTACCTTTGGTGAGTAGTGGGGCGTCATGCTGGCTGATAGTGAAATTAAGGACTTGCAGTGTTCCCTTGTCATATGGGTTTCCATTGTCCACGTAAATGCCTTGCGCTGAAACAAAGGACAGAATGATACGTTACTCAAAGTAAACTTCGAACTTTTCTGAAAGTTGGAGTTATCCATTTCTGGGCCCTTTGGCTAATATCACTCAGAAAGACCGTGGCTATGTTTTAGTCCTGTATGATGTAGACCCCACATATACTTCTAATTGTTACTGAGATTTGTATGTATCTAGAAAATAGACTGGCTTGTGCAGTTACTGTAACTTACTAAGGTAAGACTATTAAGAGATGGGCTGGAATGATTCAACAGGACATCGATAATCTTTACGTGAACAATAGAGAAAGATTTGAAGGAGGCGACCTGAGGGAACGGTTTACACCCAACACACACACACACAAACCTGTTAATCATGAACATGGTAAGTGACCTTTGCCCCCGATTTAATGTCATAGAAAAAAAGCTGTATCATAGCCTGCTAGTGTATAATACAAAATACAGCTGTTACCTACGTATAACGTCTTAAGATTGTATGTGAAGAACGTCCTTTCTTACTTCACGTCAAGAGGGATAAAGGGGCGCAAGACTGCATTTACCTTACTAGGACTGAACACATACAAACTGAATACTTTCTTCATTGATGAATACAGGTGAATTTTGCCGTCATTTTACTACGGTCCTACGATGGTCATTATGACTAAACCGTAGACCACAAGGTAAAATGTAACACAGCTGTGAGCTGTGTGCTAGCATCCTCAATGCTTCTCAAGAAAGCCGTTAAAACGTAGGCACGATGTAATACCCACCAAGTATGTCGAGTCAGACGGATTTCTCTTTACAGAGGATCGTTTTCCAAACTCACCTGTTATCCACAGCTTGGTCATGGAGATAGCCAGGACCACAACCCACGTTAGTTGGTTCATCTTGCTTGGTGAGTCTGTTCGTACGTAACTGGTCTTTTCAGTCTCTAACAATTCTCAACTGCGTGACATGCAGCTCACATGAGCAGCTAACCTAACTATGCAAACAATTAAGGTCAATGTATCGAACAAGCTTAGCACG
>NC_049992.1:13430029-13505570 GCF_000003815.2 Branchiostoma floridae | reverse complement strand
TTGGCCATTTTCATCATTATTTTACTATAACGTTGTTTTGGCATTTCAAGACTGCAAGTTTCTTTTTGTATAAGCTTGTTTCTTCTGACAGAAGGAAATACATTTTTTTTCATGTTTACTTACCTTCGAACGTAGGAGGATCCAAGATCTCACAATGGCCATGACTCTGGTAGAATTTCATAGAAAGTAAACATTTTGGTTAAATGCAATTCTCAAAAACTTGACTGGGTAGAATCATATCTTAAATTCTGACATCAGAGTCTTTACACATGTACTTCTTTTTCATTGAGCATTTGATATACATGTCTATGATAAATCTGAATGTTGATGCTTACCTTGACATTCATTACGATTTTCGGACATTGCCAGAAATCGTAGAAGTGGTTGTACCCCTCACCAACGTAGATGCACTCGGGCTTCTGGGTCGATAACTCCGTGCCGTACATGAGAGCAGGCATTCTGAACGTCACCGGGGTCTTAAAGTGGTAGCTGAACGGTTCTAGGAACAGGGCAGCCTTGTAGAAGAAACACAACATAACGAAGGATTGTTAGAAAACGGAACGACAAATTATTCTTCATTTTTGAAATTAAATTTTAGAATACGGAGGTACTGTTACAGCCATTAAAATATCACAAATGAGAACCAGTTCTAACATCGTACAAATTGTAAAAGGTGTGTACAATTTCACAACCAATTCAATGCGTCTAAACCTGCTTTGCAAGCTTCCGAAAATAATTTCATTGGGTTGGTAGAATATAGGATATAGGAGAATTCCTTTACACAACTATCTAGTGAAAAGCAATTTGAGTACAGCTAGTTGTGTAAAAGAATTCCCCTAAATGCATTGTAAGCTTCTAACCTTTGAAAACGTGTGATTCTGGAAGGTCATGTCCGCAATAGGGTCACATCCCGCTGAGTGGCAGCTAATCCCGAGGTGGTCGAATGCCGGCACCAGTCCGGTTTGGTTCAGCTGCCTGGCGATTCTCTCCTCCAGGTGCTGTGTTACCTGCGTGTGCGGAATCACGTACATTTCTGTACATATCTGTGTACAGTTTATGGCCTTCGTAATATATCTTACTTTGGAATATTGGTATCAGTGACTAAGAGTTAAAGATTTCAGAGTATCTGTCAAAACCTGTATAAAATGCATCTATGCTAATTGCCTCGTTTTATGGAAACTTTTGACAAAACGGTAAGCAATAACTATTGTTATTCGTCAGAGGTAGAAAAAGAAAGTTAGAAGAGAGTTACATGCATATGGCCCCTATAATTGGCAACCGACAACCAAATTGATAACATACCCACTGTAGTTCCTCCAGGTATTTCTTGGTCTGGTCACCTACTTTCCTCTGGTCCCTGTCCCTCTCGTATGTCGATGGTACCGTGGAAAAAGGTAAGTAGTCCACCCCGACAACCACAAACCCGTGGCTGGCAATAGCCTTTAACACAATGCTGTAACTCTCTACGGGTATGTAGCCTAGTAAACCACCCGTGAAGAACAAAACTGCATAGGTGTCGATCTTCTTAGGGTAGTAGACTGAAAAGGACAATAACATTACCTTCGTTTAGTCATACATTCTATAATGTATAGCTCGGCTACTTGCTACATTTGGTGGCAGCGGTGGGATAGGTGGTGGGACTGGGTCCTTACATTACTATGAAAACAACTCAAAACAGATGTACTGTGCAAATTTCCATGTCGATTGACAGACGGATCGACGTTAACGTTGATTTTTTTCTCACCTTTGGTGAGCAGTGGAGCGTCATGTTGGCTGATAGTTAACGTCATCACCTCCAGGGTTCCGTTGTCATATGGATTCCCATTGTCCACGTAAATTCCTTGGGCTGAAGTATAAAAACAAATGGGAAGTCAATTTATTTTCTATGTCCCTAATGTTGATGTTCCCTTCTCACTACACGTACATTTGTACCGCATGCGTTTTTAGGGGGGGGGGGGGGATTAAACATTATTCCCACATATATCATATATTCTGGGTGATGCTTCGTCAGGGATTTTGACCTTCCATCACACATTAGACTTATTAGTCCAAAGCTTGATATTGAATACGACTTTTGTTAAGGATTAAACAAAAGTCGTGTTTTGGTAGGTTCTTTCTCAAAGTTCTGTAGCAATTATTCATTGACGCACTCTTTCATCTGTCAATATAGAGACAGACGTCAAAGAACCATAACGATGATGACATGTGTTTAAATATGATTCGCACGAACAAATCATAACGGAATATAAGAAATTCTTCAAAATGATGACCATTGAAGCTTAAAATTTGAAAGTAAAGCATGTTGACCCAAAGGTTTTGCCGATACTGTGTTGGTGGGTAAAGCATTGATTTTTGTACCCCGTACAAGGTCATCGAAGAGCTGTTTCATAACATGTTGTTAGTCCAAAGTCCAGCTCTATCTTTTACATGTAGAAATGTACTTTTGTGACTGCCCTCACCCAAAGGCGTAGTTAATCCTAAGCATGGAATAAATGGACACAGACAACTATCTCGCAAGATCTGTTAGCCTGGTATCCAACCGAATTATAGCTCCCGAGTCTCTTCTGTCCTCTGCGCAAATACGTATTTACGGAGGGGACAGTAGAGGAGCTCGAGAGCTCTAATTCGGCTTGATACCAGGCTAAGATCTGTACAGTTTGTTTTGTTCTGTCACGATCCTGACCTGGTGAATAGTCATCACCATCACAACAAACCGTGCAGCATATAACACATATGCGTCCAACTGCTTCCCGACAATATTTCATGCCAGGCTGAAACGAACAGTGAGATATCTGACCGATAAGGCACGTCAGACCAGGGGCCCTGCAGGAATGTTTATTTCAAGCTCACCTGTGGTCCACATGAGCGTAGTCAAGACTAAAACCCACATTAGTCGGTCCATCTTCAATCAAACTGAAGTGCCAATCGTACAGGTCGTGTCACAATTCCCCGATCTCCTGTGACCTACAAATGGTATAGGCTAGACGTACCTTCAGGTCAAAGTGTGAGGTGAACACATTAATTATTGGCAGTGTAGAATGGTCAATATGCTTGGGTTGAAGGGTAGATAATACGTGATGGAGGTGATAATATATAGCAAAGAAAACGAAGAACAAATCCCTGATACATGTACATCTGGCATACACCACCAACAGTCATTAGATCACCACATGAATGGTTCTGACGTCAAAAAAAGGGAAGAACAATGTCTTGAGCTGGTGTCAGTTATAGCCCCCTTCCCCCCCCCCCCCCCCCCGTGTACACTAAAACACACCCAGTAACTTTGTAGCGAGGACAGGTCAACGCCAATTACTACGGTGTGAATAGCCCGAATGAGTGGCGGGCCATTCTCACCCTGTCTATCATGTAAATGTCATAAACACACACCAAGCAGGTACTGTGCGGGAGGATAACCAAGGACGTTACTAGTATATAACGCCCTTGATATAACCTCCTTGTTCTATTTATAACGGTTTAAAAAGTTTACTTGATGACCAAAAGGTGAAGAGACTAAAGAGATCTTTTGACTTCAGTTCTTGAAATGATGGACCTGCAACAATTTTTGTCTCGTATTATCACGCGCTCCATCACTTCAGTTGTATTAGCACGCCTATACACATAGTAATGTATCTTGGCGTAGTGGATTAACGAGTAGACTTTTTAACTTATGGTCTCGGGTTCGAATCCACGTTGGTGTGCTTACTTTTTTTTCGATAATATTTCACTATTTATCACTTATACAATCGTTCATATTGAAATTTTGCTTTCATAAGGGTTTGCTTCTTGTGTTCATTTCATAATAACCTTCTTGATACTATCCATTTGCGCTATTACAGTGTGTGTTTATTGAAATATTTTGGAATGATATATGGTAGTTTATTGGTGAAACCAAGGAGGTTACAGATCTGGCGGTGTGGTTTACAAACATGTATTCGCAACTCGTCTGTGAAAAGGAAACAAATGAAAGAGAGACCTTGCAGACAATCTGAGTTAAATGGGCACAATATACAGTCTTCAGATTTCTAGCGAGGACACGATCCCTTCACATGATGCGAAGTACCCAAAATGTCGAAAATTGAACGTAAAAGAATCATGGTACGCAGTTCTAACTCAGTACAAGTAAGAATGTGGCTTTATTGCATTAGGAAATATAACGTTCGACTCCAAATAACTAGCAAACTATTGAAAGGAAAAGGTCGACGAAAAATCGTTAATTAATAGACAATAGGTATGAACTATTCATCCCTGTCCCTAGCGTGCCACTAGACCAGTACGTGGTAATTGGGTACTTTGCATGTGAAGGGATCGTGTCCTCGCTAGAAATCTACTGGTTGTGTTTTAGTAACGAGCCCCTGGAGTCTGATAAGCTCAAAATGGGAGTAGAAGCGACACAGATAAGGCTGGAAAAGGGTAGAAATGGCGATTTAAAGGGGTACAAAAGAAATACACCTGTTAAGAGAAAACATACAGCACAAAAAGATACTGAAGGGCTTCAACAAACTTTATTGTCTTGATTGTAGTAATCTGAGTAGGTATCAATGCATGGTATCCCAACTGTACCTTTGATTTAATAGCCATCATTAGATGGCGAGGCAAACAGTGTCAGGTCATAGTAAATAATACCCTATATGTCATCATTAAACGGTGAATACGGAATTTTTGCTTCAGAATGTTAGCATTGAGATATTGACCACGCTTTCATCACCTCAAGAATTACGTCGCCTCATAAAAACACATGTTATCATGCTTCAAGAACACCTCTCGTGATAATAGCCTGAACTGCAAACGGCATTTGACCATTTTACGTGTACATATCTCAGTGGTGGTTGCGTACTGTACTTTGGACTCCTCGTGTAGCAAACATCAGCTGCTTATATAACCCCAGGTGTGGATTTTTATCAATGTTTAATTGTTTATACATGCCTCGGAATCTTTCGAGGTCTGTCTCTATAAAGGCTACCGATGACACCCCTGCATCATAGTTAATAAGTCACTTTAGGGACACATACATGAAATGTTTATCAATAGGGCACGATGTGGCAATGATGGCCGGGAAATGATACTGCCTTAGTCCGCGTTTGGTATGTCTACAAACTTTAAGGGTGAAGCATGTCGGGCATGTACAAGTACGAGACCAATGTGTTGGGATAATTGAATGCTAACCGGTCGATCCTGTAAAAGCTTTCAAATGAAGATCAATGGATTTGCTCGTGACAAGCATTAGGTTATTAATCTGGAATCCTTTGACATTCTGTCCTATATCACACCTATACACTTACACATGGCAATAATAGGGCAACATGTTTGTACTGCTTGCTCAATCAAATATTCCAGAAAGGTGTCCAGTAAAAACGTTTGACATCGGGAAATATGTCAGCAGTCTAACAGTCAACAATTCATATCTTAAGTCCGATGTGATCATCCGACATCGCATATTTTGTTCTCCAGATTCAAAATTTCAACATCGATCAACAGTTCATGTCTATTTTAAACTCCATCAGCTCCACAGGTAGTGCGGTAGTGTTGGTGATGTAGTGCAGCTTGTCCCGTCCCTGTAGGGTGGTGGTGAGGAAGGCCGCGCTGAGGCCCTGGATGAAGCTGTGGTACTTGTTGATGTCAACGTCTGGGTTGGTCTTGCAAAGGTGGAATATCTGGCAAGCTATAAACGAAACAGTTAGAATAACGCATATGCTTGGTTGTCTGGTCAATGATACAAATAGGCGCATAAATCCAGGAAGCTTTCCTTGCTGTACCAGAACAAGACAATCGATGTTCTTCTTCTGAGTAATATCAATCATCATCGAATTGATAACAAAATAGTGAATGAATGAATGACCTTTATTGTACATTTGTGCTCAAACAAGCTAAGTACAGGTCGTAGCGCTAGTGATAAGGTACAATTTTGACAAAAAAAGGTATCTTATCATCTCTACATATGCTAATACATTCAAGTATGTACAAGTTCAACTTCTTCTCGCTTCTTAAAACAGTTATAAACATAAGGACAAATGGAATCAATTATATATGGCTTATCTAATTGCATGAGAAATATAAATTTTTCCGTGGTATTCAAGCATCGGAAATTTGGGAACATAAGTTGTATATTTTCAAAAAGGACGTTTCTTTCGTTGTTGTATAAAGTACATTCAACAATAAAGTGACACTCATCCTCTATCTTATTCAAGTTACAGTATTGGCAGATTCTTTCTTCCAGAGGAATGTGGTTATGTCGGCCTTTTTCAATGTGGAGTCTATGTGAACTAATGCGGAGCTTTGTGATGGCTGTTCTGTGCCGAATGTTTGCAATCTTTAAGTAATTCTCGCCGTTGTAAGTAGTTTTAAGTAATCTGTATGTTCGTAATTTGTTGTTGCTGCGCATTGCTGTTACGAAAGATTGAAGGTACATATCTTTTAAACGTTGGTCGATGGATGGAATTATTTGTGATGGATTTAGGACAGATGATATGGGAGAGTGCCAGACATAGCCAAAACCACATTCCTCTAGCGTCTTGCGGACTCCAGAAGCCCAGCATTTAGCGCCTAATGTGTCCAGTTTACGTTGACACAAAAGAGCGTCTGCTGATAGACTATCAGCTGGCACGTTCTGGCGTACTCTAATATACTGTTTGATGGCGTTAAGGGATGCTTCTAGTTTAAGAGGGTGTCTTCCAAGTTCTGCCATTACGGCCAGGTTACATGCGGATCTAGGGACATTCAATGATTGTTTACAAAATTTTAAATGGATAGCTTCAATTGGTGATGATTTTGGAGTTTTGAATGAACCCCATATTTCCGAACCATACAACAAAATAGGTTTCACGCATGTGTCAAATAGCTTGCTTCTTACGGATATAGAAGCGTCGGCTTTGCCAAGGGATTGGTTGATTCCATAGAGGGCTCTCAGGCCTTTGCTGTGCAGATATTTGTTATTTGCCTTGAACGTGCCAGCTGAGTTTACAACAATGCCCAGGTAGCAATAATTTGTAACAATTTCTACTACATGTCTTTTATATAGAAAAAGGCAGTCTTTTGGTAGGCGGCCACCTTTCGTAAATACAATGACTTTAGTTTTCTTTAGATTAACATTCAACTTCCATGATTCACAATAATTTTCTAATCTACTTAGAGAAGTTTGCAGACCCTGTTGAGATTCAGACAAAAGTACCAGGTCATCTGCATATAATAAACATGACACTTTCTTATCGTGCAATATAGGAGGGTTACAGGAATGGTCATTAAACACATCTGGTAAATCACTTATGAATAAATTAAACAAAGTTGGACTAAGATTACAGCCTTGTCGAACCCCACAGTTAGTTACAAAAGTTTCGGTAAGACCGTGGCTAGTTTTAACACAATTTGTTGTTTTGGAATACATGTCTTTTATAGTGAGTAGAAATTTCCCTCCTAATCCAAGTTTGTTTAATTTCAGTAGAAGGCCTTCTCTCCAAACCGAGTCAAACGCCTTGCTAAAATCTACAAAACAGGCATAAATTCGTGCGTTTTTGCTCAGATATTTGCTAACTAAGGTGGATAATACGAAAAGGTTGTCAGTTGTTCTAAAGTTCTTTCTAAAACCGGCCTGTTGTGGTTTGAAAAGGCTGTAATGTTCTGCATAATTAACTAGACGGGTATTCAGAATAGATGAGAATAGTTTTCCCAGACAACTAATAATGGATATTCCTCGATAGTTGTCTGGGACAGAAGTGTCCCCGGATTTATGAATGGGTACAATATGACTTAGTGACCATTCTTTAGGGAAGTAACTATTTTGTAGACAGGAATTGAAAAGATGTAGAAGTGGTTTCTTTAGGATATGTTTTCCACATTTAAACATTTCATTATTAATCATGTCGCCACTGCTAGATTTTTTGTTTTTTAGATTTGATATAGCGGTGTCCAATTCTTTCTCTGTTATAAGGGAGTCTAATATGGAGCTCTCCATTGGGATTGTATTTCAAGGGGATGAAGTGTCTACGTTTTCAGTGGTTGAAGCGTCTAAGTTACAGAAACCATTTGTTAAATGTTTGTCCAGGTTACTAAAGTGCTGTAACCAGTCCTCTTCTGATATTTGGCTACTCCCAGACACTTTCTCAGATTTCAACTTATTCAATAAGTTCCAGAACGCAGTCGGGTTTCTTTCTCTGAGTGAAGATAGTTGATTCATTATCTGTTGGTGAAAGTCACGTTTTTTCTTTTTTACCAGCTTTTTGTAGTCTTTTCTTGTTTTAAAGAACCTTCCTCTTATTTCTGGGTTAGATGGATGTTTTTCAAGCAATGTAGCCAGGTTTTTTATTTCACGTTTCATTTGTATGCAGGTTTTATCGAACCATCTTTTGTTTTGTCTTTTCCGTGGATGTTTTCTTTGTCCTTTCAAACTCAAACAATTGTGACCAACATCTCTTAGTAATGAGCTAAATTTGTAGACAATGTTTTCTATTTGGGCTGGAGCGGTCGCATTAGTAATGTTTTCGAGTGAAATGGTTTGTAATCTTTGTAAGATGTTGGGTTGACTTAGAGAATGCAGAAAACTGTGAGCTGATTTTTCGTTCCAGTTAAATCGATTTGGCGATGGTTTTGCATTAGTGGTTTTACGATTTTCTAGTACATTGTGATGGGCAGATTTTGAGTGGATGAATACTGACAGCATGCAATGGTCGGAGAATATGGTTAATGGATTTACACGAAACGTTAAAATGTGTTTTAAGAAGGACTGACTAGAAATGATATAATCTACGGTGCTACTGCCTTTCGGTTGATGACAGGTGAGCTTTCCCTGTAGATCGCCAGCTACCCTACCGTTTGATATGGACAGGTTAGCTTGGATGCACAGGTCACAGATTAGTCTGCCAAATTTGTTTGGTGGCGCTTTATCCATATGCTGTCGATCTGAGTGGTGTTTTGAATTTACAAATTGATTCTTGTCATCTTCAATGTCGCAGTCTACGTAATCTCGTAGATTACCAAGACGAGCGTTTAAATCCCCCCCGAGAAGTAAGAATCCCTGTGTGCTGTATTGAGAAATCTCGTTTTCCAGAATGTCTAATATATGGTTATCAGAGTTTTTGTGTGTGGTGGAAGAGCTCGGGCTTATATAAACAGAGCAGATGAATAAGTCTTTTGGTAATCCTAATATTTCGCGATCTATTCTCACCCAAAGTATATCAGAGGACTTAGACGGAAGTTTCCTTACATGATTTTTGTATGCGTTTCTGTAGAAAAAGATTATGCCTCCAGAAGTGCGTCTTGCGCGTCTACTTTTTGTTCGGTGTAAATGGAAGTGGCTGTAGTTTGGGACGTCTATTTTAGTGTTATTTGTGGACCATGTCTCTAAAAGCGAAAAGAAGTCAAATTTGTTAATGTTTGCCAAAAATTCTGTGTCTTCTAATTTTGAGCCTAGGCCATGGATATTCCAAAAGCCGAAGCTCTTGCTTCCCCCACCGTTAAACGCTTTCATTGCGAATAGAGAAAACAGTGAGTATAAGTAAAGCGGTGTCCTTAACCGAGCACTCAATATCTAACAACATGTAAGAGATATATTTAACTAAAGTGGGGTCTAACTAAATACGTACATCTTTAAATGGTCACTCACAAAATTCTACGGATTCTAGAAATGGTAAACAAAGGACTACAACTGATCATACATTGGTTCCATGCTAACTTACAGCTGTAGTATATTTTCACTCTTATAAGACACTACAACAAGGTACTAAGTAAATCTATGCTTGTCCTACCACACCATCGGCGGCCACATCAGCGCTGGGTGCCAGGGCCAAGGCGGCGGGGCCACGCGGGAAGGTGCATTTGCCATAGTAGGATTGTTCGGAGGTGGAACTGGAAAGCCCCATGGCGCAGGCGGGTAGTTGAAGATGGGAGGCGGGCTCCTCCATGGTCCCGGTCGCTGACTTGGCATTGGGCGGGCGTCTCTTGCAGGTGCGCCGAACACGGCAGGACGACCGGGTGGTGTCGGGGATGGGGTACCACGAGGTGGGCCATCTGGTTGTCCCGAGGACGAACTGGTTAGTGGGGTTCCGGGAGCACACCCGGACAGTACAGCTGAGCGTTGGCTTGTTGCAGGTGCACTTGGGAGAAGACCTTGACCTTCAGTTGGCGGGAATTCTCCGGCCCTGGGAGCACGTGGGGGTTGCCTCTGACCATTTGCAGGGTGCTGGGTGAATCTTGGAGGCACAGCACGTTGACCCTGGGTTGACTGGAAGTTTTCCCTTGTGCCCTTGCTGGTGTAGTTACCCAGACCTATGATGGGATTAACTACTCTTTTGATGTTGGAAACCATCACACGGGTACCGAACCTGTTCAAGTGGTAGCCATCTGGACAATACAGAGCTTCCTTGACCTTCCCCATGTTCGACAGGTTGCTGTTGTCCGTAACGTGTACGTAGCTTGTCTCTTCAGCTACGACGTTCAGGAAAGAGTTCACCTGTTCGCCAATTTCTTGTAGCTTAGAGTCACGTCTGGGGGGAATGGCGGAGAAAACTAGGGGAGTGTGTGGGAACTTATCGCGGGAAGTCTGAATGAGTTTTCGAAAACTCTCAGTAACAGCCATTGGATCCCGCTTATCTCTGACATCGTTTGTTCCAACATTAAACAGGATAACTTTGGGGGCGGGCATGGTTGATTGTTGGATGTGGTCTGTAGCTTGTGTTATGTTGTAGGTTATCTCTTTTGTTACGCGTTTGTCTGGATACATGACGTCTGGCTTGATTGGCTTTGTATTGGAGTCACCCAAGATTAACACATCCGGCGGCATGTCTTTACAATGCTGATGCTGTGTGATTGTTGATTCAGAGATCCTGTATTCCGCTTTGTCCTGAACGGGAGACATGTTCGCGCCTGTTTTGTGTGTTTGGCGACGGCGTTTTGCACCAGGGTTTGAAAATGTATTGTCGGGGCTGTTCTTATTGTTGTCCTCATCTAGAACTTGAAATCTGTTGCTGACGCTGATATGATTAGACAGTTCATACAGTAAATTGTCGGCGCGATCTGAGGCCTCCTGGGTGGTTTGCGTCTCCGTCGATTTTGTCTGACCGTGTGAACCCGACAATTGAACCTTCTGCATAGCACTTGACAGCTCGTTGTATTTGCGTTGGAGTGACTGAACTTGATTCTCGAGCTCACATTTTACACTTTCCAAACGCGCAACATCTTCTAAGAGTTTCCTTTTCTCAAGGGCAGATAGTCCGTCACAGACATGGTTTTGATCACGGGCTTTCAGCCTGTCCTCCAGTAAAGACAGTCTTTGCAGGATTGAGGTCTCAGAGTTTTTTTGAACTGAAATTGACTCAACAAGACAAGATTCCAGTTTGTTCACATTTTCCTGAAGAATAGAGTAGTCGGCAGGGATGACAGGAGTGGACTTGTTAGCCGTGATATGGCTAGGAGGAGCACTTGTGTCTTCTACCGTTTCCTCAAGTTCAACAGGACGCAAATCATTACTGTTGCAGTCTAGCACGACTTTAGGCACAGTTTCACACGAAGCGCAAACGCCAGCCAACATAGGTTGTTCACATACTGGGCACAAGGGGGGGCTATCTGCTGTGTCCAACGATACAACTAGACTGGGTTCTTCCGATTCTGTCAAGGATGATTGAGCCTTGATTTTGTCGGTACACGCAGTGTCAATTGCCTCTTTTAGAACAGGGAATACTTCCGTGAACCACAACAGATAAGCGGAACCCTGAACTAGAATCTTGTTTGTAGATTCATAGACCGTGATACTGACAGAACCTACGATGTCTTGAGATTGGGTATCTGTGAACACGGTTTTGATCTGGTGGCCATTGTCAGTGACCCTGCCCTTTGCTACTCGGTTATTTACCGGTGCCTTTCTCGTTGCTCGGGTTGAGTGATGTTCTTCGCACTTGGAGAGCCAAGAGGTTGCAAGGTTCGGGGGTAAAAATATCGTGACACTTTGCTCATTCTTGTTAATGCAGTAATCTGCTGACTGTTTGCGTGACTTCTTTGTGATTTTGGTAGGGACAGCTACAGAGCCGCTGTTGTCATACCGTTGTCTTCGGGACACGTCGGATAGTATACTGAACGATCTGCTTACCTCCTTGTGTCTTGTCAAAGCTTCTTTGGACGCTTCCTTACTTCTGCCGAGTTTAGACGCGTTCTCGTACAGCTTGACCTCCTTTTTGTACGCTTCCACAAGGTCATCAGGAGTTGCCGAAGAAGATACACCAAGTACGGAGTACAAATCCTCGTGAGCGCTTGGGTCGGTCATCATGGCGTCCGAAGTTGGCTTGGGTTGGCTTGGGTTTCACGGAAAATCGTAAATTCGTCAAGATATCCAAGAATAAGGGAAAAAGGCACCCGATATAAATCAGAGTTGATGGAAATATATATACAGAGTCTTTTGGTTGGAAAATATTGTAGATCTGCTCGGTAAGAACACTTTTAAACTTATCTCAGCAGGAGCGTGGAATCGGCGTGACCACCTCCGCCGCCATCTATAATGTGGAAGCCGTGATTGTACGTGCCTACTATAAATCATTTTAGCGTCAACGGTATTCGTTTATCACTGTTTTCGTGTTTCTTCCCCAATCGTTTCATAAGACAAAGAGCAGCGTGTGTTTCTTTGCAGAGCCTATCAGGAGAGGGGAACATGAAAGACCGTGTCTTACTTTTATACCATGTGTCGTTGACCATCTCGCAGTGACCATGACCCTGTGAAAATTCAAGACAAACATTCAAAATCTTTAATACGAAAAGGAACCAGTTTTGAACATGCGACATTCAATGTGTATCTTACTTCGCATGTCGCACATATAGCTGTCGGAATCGGCCTCGTCATCTGGAATTCCAGGTAAAACTCTCTATACTTTATAGTTGACGATTACCTTAACTTCCATCAGCATTCGTGGACACTTCCACATGTCGTAGAAGTGGTTGTACCCCTTCCCAGCTTGGACGCAAACGTGTGGTTGGGTCGACAACTCCGTGCCGAGTATGAAGGCAGGCATTTTGAACGTCACCGGGGTTGCATAGTTAAAGCTAAATGGTTCCAATAATAGAGCAGCCTGTTGATACAAATTTAGTGATTATTATTTTATATGGTTCACGCTAAGGAATTTTAAAGATTTCGGTGTATACGTTTCAAAACATATATACCGTAAATGTAATCTCCAAGCAGATCCTACAATGGCATAAGATAGTACTGAACTGGCCAAGGAGTGTTTTCAGCCAAGAGGTACCCGTGTACATTTGCCACGTAGGCACACACACCCACACTCTTGGGCCGGCTTCACTCCTCTGGCAGCTTTTGATACTATCTTATGCTACCGTAGGATCTGCTTGAGAACAAGTGACATACGCAGTTGCACTTCCAGATACAATTGCTACTTCAATAGGGCGATATTCATGCCCTCAAACTTATCGCATACTCTGCTTTTCCAGAATCATGTCATCTTTGTACAATACAATGTCTCAATGTAACAACCACAGACTATCCCTTCTTGTCGGTCGTGACGTCATCAGTTCTACAAGTCATATATCTACGTTTATCTACAGTTGCGCTATTATTTATTAACCTTTGAGAAGGTGTGATTCTGCAGGGTCATCTTAACCAGTGGGTCACATCCCGCTGAGTGGCAGCCGATCCCCAGGTGGCTGAAGTCCGGCACCAGTCCGTTTCGGTTCAGCTGCTTGGCGATTCTTCCCTCCAGGCGTTTTGTTACCTGTAGGTGGCAGGTGACTCATTACTACACACTCATCCACTCGTTACGGATAGGCGTATTGACATTATTCCAAATTCCAACGAGCTATGACTTTGAAAGCAGGTAGAAGAGTTTAAGAGGGGCAGACGACGCGTTTCTGATTATCATGAGAACTCCTTGGTATAGAAAGGACCAAATGCCTCAAATTCAAGCTGATTTAAGTTACGTACCCACTGCAGTTCTTCAAAGTATTTCTGTGTGTGATCGCCTGCGAGCCTTAGAGTCCTGTCTCTCACATTAGCTTGATTCGTTACCAAGGGCACGTAGTCTGCGGCGATGACCACATACCCGTGTTTGGCAATGCGCACTAACACATCGCTGTATATTTCTGACGGGATGTCGCCCTGGTAGCCTCCGGTGAAGAAGAGGATGGCGTATGTGTCGATCCTCGTCGGGTAAAAACTGTAGATCATTTTGGTATGAACTTAATGTTGTCATGGATTGATCGTCGTAAAATGCACAGTATAAAAGTTAGGTGTTGTAATCTTTTATTAGAAGCACTTGTGTATCATATACATGTAGGTTTATCTCTGCTTTACCTTTGGTGAGCATGGGAGCGTCTCCCTGGCTGATAGTCAACGTGAGGACTCCTAGGTTCCCTGTATCGAATGGATTCTCATCGTCCACGTAGACTCCTTGGGCTGAAAAAAAAAGTAAGCACGGGATGCACAAGGAGACATATTACCAAGTACTTTCAATGACAACTTTTGCAATGTTTCTTTTTTTTTTCTTTTACGACACTCCACAGACTCTTTACAGAGGAGTGAAGCCGGCCCAAGAGTGTGTGTGTGTGTGTCTACGTGGCAAATGTACACGGGTACCTCTTGGCTGAAAACATTCCTTGGCCAGTTCAGAACTATCTTATGCCATTGTAGGATCTGCTTGGAGATTACATTTAGTTTAGGGTATATATATTTTGAAACGTATACACCGAAATCTTTAAAATTCCTTACCGTGAACCATATAAAATAATAATCACTAAATTTGTATCAACAGGCTGCTCTATTATTGGAACCATTTAGATTTAACTATGCAACCCCGGTGACGTTCAAAATGCCTGCCCTCATACTCGGCACGAAGTTGTCGACCCAACCACACGTTTGCGTCCAAGCTGGGAAGGGGTACAACCACTTCTACGACATGTGGAAGTGTCCACGATTGCTGATGGAAGTTAAGGTAATCGTAAACTATAAAGTATAGAGAGTTTTACCTGGAATTCCAGATGACGAGGCCGATTCCGACAGCTATATGTGCGACATGCGAAGTAAGATACACATTGAATGTCGCATGTTCAAAATTTATTGGTCTATTGGTCTCTGATTTGATTTTTCAACATACAGCTGAACCAAATAGTTTAAAATCGGAAGAAAAAGCCATCATGTGAAAGCAAGTTCATCGTACGATGAACTGTCTCTACAAACTCACCTGGGGTCCACAGCTGGGTGATGAAGGTGCCGACTAGTACAAACCACGAAAGTCGAAACATGGTGGATACTTTTGATAGAAATGGCCTAGTGTCAGAGATAGACAATCCAGCCCCCACCCCCACCCCCGTGTCGTCATCTTAGTTTAAACAAATAGCTTTAACTAGATCACCCACGCCCCAAGTCTACAAAATGGACCACTCACTGGCCTGGTGAACTATGGTCTATATGGAGATGTGACATGCCGTTTCATGTAAAAAGAGCGCCTTTCATATTTGTTAGGTCTTTGTATTTACACGACAAACCATAACATTCTAATAACAAAATACCGACAACGTTAGCAGAAACATAAAGTCATCAGAAGTTTTGCCCAATCTTTATTGCCCCTTCGGGGGTCCTCAGATGTAAGTCCTTGCCAGATGTCAATCATTACAAGTGTACGCTCTGTTCTCTTGCAAACAACTCCGTAGAGACAACAAACGTTAATCATCGATCGATGCTTGTTGTTTTTTTTCAGATCCTCGCGTATCTTTATCCAAACTATCTTATCATGGGTTAAGCGATGATATAACCTGGGAGTCTAAAGTACAGACGCCTGAGGTGCTGCAGATACAAATGTATGTTGACACGGGAGCTTTGTTGCAGTATAGTTTCATGGTCTGTTTATTAGTTTGCTCCTTTGAAAATGAATTGAGTATGGCATTCTTATTTCCGATAACATACTAGAATATACTCTTTATCATTCCTTTCTAGAAGATGCACAGTAGTTCTTACGCATATACCTATCTACACATTTGTAGTCCCAAAATTGACAAGACTTGCCCTGGTCAAAGAACAGGGCCTCTTTAACGATTGCCCAAAAGCGCCTCTTGTGACACCGATCATAACTGCAAAGGTCTCACCAATTTATACTACATGTGTCCTGCACATGGTTACAATAAAAAGCCAATTTGCTTATGATAAGTGACATGTTATCAATCTAGAAGCACAGTGACAGTATACAGATATATATAAGTTCTTTTTTTCAAAATCATTCCCGCATGTGTTAACCACTCGTTTGACTTTATAAATATTTGAATAAAATATGCACACCAGTGTAATGCAATCATTCGACACTGGATATTTTGTTCTCCAGATTCCAAACTTTCAACATCAACAGTTCATGTCTATCTTAAACTCCATCAGCTCCACAGGTAGTGCGGTAGTGTTGGTGATGTACTGCAGCTTGTCCCGCCCCTGTAGGGTGGTGGTGAGGAAGGCCGCGCTGATGCCCTGGACGAAGCCGTGGTACTTGTTGATGTCAACGTCTGGGTTGGTCTTACAGAAGTGGGTTAACTGGCACGCTAGGAACGAGACAGCAAACATGACACACATGCTTGGTTGACTTGTACAACATCTCATATTAATTTCGTGCTAATCTCATACTTTTTTGTACCGGGATAGAACATTGACGTTTCTGCTATAGATTATTTTAGCATCAAACGTTTTAGCTTTAGTGTTTCAATCTAATCGTCTGTAGGACTACGAGCAGCGACCGATTGAGTTTCGGTTGTCGCTTTGGGTACGGTGTTAGGAGAAGGGAAACGAAAATTGTATCTTACCTTTGTACCACGTTTCGTTGTACATGTCGCAATGGCCATGACCCTATCAAAATTCAAGATGAAAATTAGACATCGAAATAAAAATAGAAAAGATAGAAAAAGCATAAAAATGTATGAAAAGGGACCAGTTTTGAACAAGTGACATTCATATTCAATCTCACTTGGAAGTTTGGTATGTATAACTGCCTGATCGGAATCTCCCTTCTTCGTATAAAGTTCCAGGTAAAAAATCTGCATAATTTATGCTTACCTTGACTTCCATCAGCATTCGTGGACACTTCCACATGTCGTAGAAGTGATTGTACCCCTGTCCAGGACGGACGCAAACGTGTGGTTGGGTCGACAACTCCGTGCCGAGTATGAGGGCAGGCATTTTGAACGTCACCGGGGTTGCATAGTTAAAGCTGAATGGTTCTAGCAATAGGGCTGCCTATTGATACAAAATTAAGAATGAATGATTAAGAGCTAAGTACAATGAGTGATATAAGAACGTTGTATCTTAATAAATGTATAAAGTCTAATGTATATCATTATGCGCAAATTCAAATTCTTGTCACTTCTTAAAACAGTTGTAAATCTGAGTGCATTAACATCTAAGTGACTTACTTTCTTATATTGCATGCTAAGGAATTCCTACGAATTTGCTAAACGTTTCGAATCATCGTAAATGTGCTTAAAAACCAGGCAGGGGTTGTCTTTCGGAAACAATCCTGACCATTTATGTCTAATATCATAGCCCGCTTTCCAAAATCATTGTACCAGATGGTGCTTCCATTTGCCAACCGCTGTCCCTTCTTATCGGCCAATAGTTCTAAAAGTCATACATCTAGGCGTATCTACTGCTGCTTTGTTATTTATTAACAAATAGAAATCGGCGTGAGACAGGGCTGTGTATTAAGCCCCTCATTATTTAATCTGTACATTAGCGATTTAGTAAACGATCTCAATACAGGAGACCTGGATGCTCCTATTCTCCATTCATCTCAAGTATCGAGTTTATTTTATGCCGATGACGTTGTTATCTTATCATCAAGTCAACGTGGCCTACAGAATGCAATCAATATTCTCGGTCTCTACTGCAGCAAGTGGAAACTATCAGTAAACCTCAAGAAAACAAAAATTATCATTTTTAATAGAAAAGGAGAAATATTGTCAAACTTTAAATTCTATTTATTAGACAAAGACCTAGATGTAGTCTCCTCATATTGTTATTTAGGCGTGGTATTCACAGCGGGATGTAACTTCAGCACAGCCATGAAAACCCTCCAAAAGAAGGCGCTAAGAGCGATGTTTAGCATTAGAACAACTCTGGGCGAAAATAATCCCTCAGTATCACTGCAATGTAAGTTATTTGATGCATGTATTGTACCTATATTGTTGTATGGTGCAGAAGTGTGGGGCAATGCTGGTTTAAATGATAATTCCCCACTAGAGCAAGCACATTTGAAATTCTGTAAAGCTATCATTGGAGTAAGAAGAAATGCTAGTAACCTCGCCACAAGAGCGGAACTTGGCAGGTTTCCTTTGCGGATCGAGGCTTACAGCAGGCTCTACTCTTATTATAGCAGGTTAACTAGAGAAGTACCAACAAATAGTTTACAATATCAAGCACTCCTTGTACAACAACATCTACACCGACGTAAGGTACCATGTTGGCTTTCAAATGTAAGTAAGATTCTCGAGGAGTCTGGTTATGGGTACCTACTGTTGAACCAAGACTATAATATACCATCAGCTCAGTCGCAAGTGAAACAAAGATTGAAAGACATATATCTACAGACTTTCAATTCCGAACTCAACTCTAATGGAAAAAAAGGAAAATCAAGGAAACAAACTAAGAACATACAGGAAGTTCAAAGACACCTACGAAAGAGAACAGTACCTAAATATACATAATTTCAGCCATCGCCGAGCCATGGCTAAATTAAGAATTAGTGATCACCCTTTACAAATAGAAGTAGGAAGATACAACCGGACTCCTCCGAGTGATAGAATCTGTACACTTTGTAACGCCAAAGATATTGAAAATGAAGTTCATTTTGTATTGGAGTGTGAGTTATATAGTGATATACGTAATTCTTTTATTAATGCCCTGAATTTTGATACACGAGCTAAACAGTTAGTAAAAGATGAGCTTTTTGTATACATAATGAAATCATCTGACAACATTGTACTGCAAAAACTCTGTGAATTCATATACACTTGTTTCAAGAAGAGGAAAGAGACATGTAAATTGTAGAATAGTATAGCATTACATATTTGACTATTTTGTAAACGATAGATGTACTTATAGTGTAGCATAGCCTTAGTTGTTCTGTCTCTCCCACTGCCACTGTAAAGATTCTTTACAGCAAAGTTTTATGTAACTACTGCATTTAGCCCATATGGGCAAGGTCATGCAAATAAAGATCATCATCATCATCATCATTGTCATTGTCATTAACCTTTGAGAAGGTGTGATGCTGCAGGGTCATCTTAACCAGTGGGTCACATCCCGCTGAGTGGCAGCCGATCCCCAGGTGGCTGAAGTCCGGCACCAGTCCGGTTCGGTTCAGCTGCTTGGCGATTCTTCCCTCCAGGTGTTTTGTTACCTGTATGTTACAGGTGCTTTGTTACTACAAAGACTATGTTTTCTACAAAAACTTTTTGAACCCCGTGTGCGGCCTGAGGTCTAAGGCCTAGGTCCTAATTCCCTGAACCCGGGGCCCGGTCGGGAAACTTTTGGAAACGAAATATATTATAAGAAAGGAAACAAAACACACAGAAAGTAAAATAATTAGTCAGGAGCATACTTTCTGTATTTTCCTTGATAAAAACTTTTATTTTTCGCTTCCGTAAACATCCCGGCCGGCCCCTGTTTCGGAAATGGGACCTATTAAGCCTAAGTCAACAATAAGTGATCGCTGAGTAAAGAAAACTGACGCACCCATCCGCTCCTTTTGAACGTTAGATGATTGACGTATTGGCATTTTTTTAACGAGCAATGACTTTGAAAGCAGGTAGAAGAGTACATGGGGGGCAGGGGACGCGTTTCTGATTATCGTGATAACTCCCAGGTATAGAAAAGACCATATTCCCTAAATTCAAGCTTGTTCATCCATCTGGTGACACTATGAAGTCCCTCCAGATAACTCTGTAGCGCATGACAGGTCTGAGGTCCCTGTCTTTACGATCAACAATTCAAGCTGATAAAGTTTATATACTACATACCCACTGCAGTTCTTCCATGTATTTCTGTGTGTGGTCGCCTACAAGCCTCGGAGTCCTGTCTCTTACGTTAGCTTGTACCGTTTCCATGGGCATGTAGTCTACACCGATGACCACATACCCGTGTCTGGCAATCCGCACTAACACATCGCTGTATAGTTCGGAAGGGATGTCGCCTTGGTACCCCCCAGTGAAGAAGAGGACGGCGTATGTGTCGATTCTCGTCGGGTAATAAACTGTAGAGCATTTTAGAGGAGTGGTCGTGAATTGATCGTCGCTCAAATCACATTGCAAAAGTGTGGAAGTCATTTTTTAAATATAGATTTTATATAGAAGCACATTTGTATTTATGCCTCTAGGACGCAATGTACCTTGAGGCACTTGGCCCTGTATTATGTTGATGTAGAAGTAGAAGTAGAAGTAGAAGTATATCTGCATTACCTTTGGTTAGCATAGGAGCATCATTCTGGCTGATAGACAACGTAAGGACGTCCAGGTCCCCTTCTTCGAACGGATTTCCATCGTCCACGTAAACGGCTTGGGCTGAGACAAAAAGAACAAATTTAAAGGGACAAGATACAACAGGAGACATACAAAATGCTTCAATAGCGACTTAAGGGCACTTTTTTTTCTTTTACGGAACACCAAAGTCTCGTAGTTGTTGCGAGTCGTTGTTTGGCTTCTGATTTGTTGTTTTATTGTAGAGCCAAAACAAAATAGAATGATAGCTTTCTCGAGGAAGTTCCCATAGCTGGCTAATACCTCTGGCAAAAAATCCTCTTATATGTATATATAATCATGCCTCAGACTATGGACTATAAAACTTTCACACTCTCTCTTTGTCACCTTGTCACTCAATGTCGTGCACGCATGTGGAGGTCAGGGGTCCAAACTCCAGGCCGTCAGCAAAAGTCTTGTGGTGAATGTTCAAATATTGCCTAACACAATCGCTGGAAACCCGCTTACTAACGTCAAATATGACCCAGCAAATGACCTGCAACGTGGGTCCGAATCCGGGCCTAGTCGCCCACCTTGCCAAAAACTTCCCGACTGAAACTTTCAGTCGGGATTTGCAGCTCTTCAGAGGGAAGAGAACTGAAAACCAGAGGAGTTCCAAACCCGGCGCACTTCGAATGTATCACACTAATATTCTTAACATATTTTGTACGGAATGAATCTTCCCAAACTACATAAAGGCCAATGCATTGCCAGGCCCTGTCTTGTCTCTGTTATTTGCACAGTATTCTAATGGCGTCATACTCTGACGGGGTTACTCTCGGTTATGAGGCATCCGTACTTTCGAGTACCTCTAAAATGTGTCAAGGACTGGATAAAGTTCAAGCATTTAAAGGTGAAGGAAGATGTATTTAGTACAGTGCAGCTTCGATACGGCTCGCATTTTAACTCTTCTCTAGTGTGCTGAGTTCTTCTGTGTGCAGAGGTTTGACGCCCTAGGCTTACCCCTGAAGCTCACGCCTGCACACTAAGGCTAACGTCACATTTCCAAACCTGCGCCCGACGGGATTGTTTGTGGAAACAAGGATATTATATGATGTCCTTGGTGAAAACGACAAATAGATATTCGTAAAAATGTATACAAAAAATGCCCACGACTTTCTTTTAAGTCTTGTGTAGTTTGGTGTCTTGTATATCATACTTTTCGTTCCCGAAAGCTGTCCAGTCGGTCCCGGTTTGGAAATGTGACGTAGGCCTAAGTCATTGGTTTCACGCCCCATCATCCTAAACGACGAATTGCGATGAGTTAAGTATTGAAAGGATGGTTCAAGTAAAGTTTGTCAGACATGTTAAGAATCATTGATTGAGAGGTCTTCGTTACACTTGTCACCAAACAGATGGGTCGGTAAGGGGTTCTTTTTTTCCTTATAGGACCCTGTCACATTCGCAACTGTTGGCATTCCGTGTATAGTCTTGCTCATGTCGTACAAAAGGCCACAATTGAAAGTCAATGAAATAACCCCAGTCATTTTATATGCTTCGACTTCTTTTTCCATGCGTCATATCATAGTTTTGAAATCAAGGGTTACACTTTTGGTTGCTGTACTGTAGCTCAGGGCGGTTACACTCGTCGTACGATCGTCGATCGATCGGGAACTGAGGTTATTCTTGAGATAGCCGTACATTTTATGTGTCGTGTGAATGTCAACTGTCTTGTTACTAAAAACACAGTCTTAGATCCTTGCCGCAGGGTTAGTTGTGTCACAGTCGCGGAGATAGCAGTGGTCGGGCGGCTTGTGAGGGGAGGGAGTCGGGAAAAATCCCAACCACTGCTAACTGAGCGACCCAACCTCTGCTTGGAGAATAGAAAATCCTTCAACATTAAAATCGTAAGACGACCTCATGACGAATGTAACCGCACCGGCCGTCATTGATCGACGTCCGTGGAAAGGTGGCCTAAACTAAGTTTTGACTTTGGATGGATATGGTCTTGGCTCTCCGACACAGACCGTGATTTAACGAAAATGCTTGTGCAAAAATTGCTTCTTTAACAAATTTTAACGCATAGTGCAATTACTTTCCAGGAATACCAAATACTTCAAGTGATACGACAATCATCATAAAAAGAACAACCTCTAAAACTCACCTGTGGTCCACAGCTTCGTGAGAAACGTGACAAAGAGTACAAACCACGAAAGTCGGGACATGTTGGATACTAACTGGCTACAAATTACCACCTGTTTGACCATACGTGTTGTGCCCTTTATAAGTTAAATTAGGTCAGCCACGCCCCTAAGTCTATAAAATTAAACACGTCGACTTTATTTGCCTGGTGAGAATGTGGTCAACATGGGGGATATGCCGTAACCACTTCAGGTAAAATCAGCGCCTCCCGAAGGTTTGCTCTTCAATTTGTGCATATACACGACAAACCAGACCGTATTAACAGATTTTGATAATAAAACGCTGACAGTGTTGAAGAAACACCAATCTAAAAGAGATTTTACATATCTGTCTATCAGAGTTTTTGCGTACCCCTTCCGAGGGACACAGATATTTATCGTTGGAAGGTGTCAATCATTGTGCACATTTTCTTCATGTGTTAATCATTGCGCACGTTTTCTTCACGTGGAAGCAGATTTTTTAACAGTTGAGAAAATTGATGTCGTTTTTCAAAAGCTATGGTCCGCTTGTATCTGTATCTAACTTACGGCCACTAGCCTGGGTTAAGTGATAAAATGTGTATAAAACCTAACACTTAGTATCTTTACAGGGAGTGGTCTGTATGTGTGTGTTCGTTTGTATGTATGTATGTGTGTGCTCCTTTGGAAATACATCAAGTCTGATATTCTTTTTTTTCCTGGTAATAAACGAAAAGATACGTCCCTATCTTTCTTTCCGTCTGAATACAGTACAGTTGCTGTTAATATACAACCATACCTCTTTGTCCCCCAAATCGGCACTCACAGCCAGGGCAAAATGGGACATTCTTCAATTGATGAACAGCGCCTCTACCGACATCGATCATAACTGCAAAAGTCCCTATGATGAATATGAAATCTTTCTTGACAAACAGTAGTAAAAGTACAGCGACTTTCGTAAGGTTTATAGCAACTATTTACAGTACATATAAACAGACATATATGAATACATGTATCTATATAAATGGATAGGTCTAGCGTGTCATTTACACTATTGGTTCTAAGGTATAAACATGAACTATATATCTGAAGCTTAACTTTTGGGGGGGGGGGGTATTCTGCATGGGTTACCACGAAGCTCTGTCCTGCCATGCAGAATCTCAAACCCCGTCAGTGTGACAACATTTCCCATGTATTGGTATCTGAAGCATTTTTTTTCGTGGATGGACACTTCTGCATAGGGGTACCATATAGATCGGGTTACCATGCCTTGCCTGCATCAAATCCTTATGCGAATACAATGGGAAGCAAATTGAACAATTCCTATTCATTAAAGCTATTCTGAATTTTTTAACATTTGCACTTTTTCGCCTGCTCGTAGAGAAGTCTTTTAGGGACTACCCATTCTCCTTTCCATGGTCCTATCAGATCAAGTAGCTTGATAAAAGCTCCTTGATCTGATGGACTCTGTCCTTGAGGTAATATTGTTTGCTGTGGGTGAACCTACTGATGCACGAAGGACAGCTTTTAGGGCCGTATTACAATTGGAATACGAACAGTAGCTATGAC
Source organism: Branchiostoma floridae (assembly GCF_000003815.2). Classification (NCBI taxonomy): domain Eukaryota; kingdom Metazoa; phylum Chordata; class Leptocardii; order Amphioxiformes; family Branchiostomatidae; genus Branchiostoma; species Branchiostoma floridae. The sequence continues at coordinate 13,481,436 of NC_049992.1, read as the reverse complement.
CTCGGTGTGCTGGTAAGTCAACAGTCCTGTGGGGTTAAAGCAGAGGTTATTCATTTCTACTCCATCAACTGATCTCTACACAAGGACAAAGTTTTGAAAAAGTTGAACTCTCAAAGCCCAAAATTGAGAATGGGTCCGTGTGTAACCCTAAAAAATATTTCATTCTCAGCCCGTGTGAATGTGTGCTATGGATGTGACATAACCCCAGGTTATATAAATAAGTGCAAGTCGGTCGTTTGAAAATGACGTCATCGCTGCGCTATGTTCTGCCACCCAGTCATGCTTGTGGCACAGTGCGTGCGATTAGCGCTTTAGAACCAGGTCTTAACAAGGCACCAACAAAGAACAAGAGACGAAACACCTTGTTTAGTGGCGGCTTACGACATAGTTGACATGTCACAGTGTCATCAAATCCCCAGTCAGCGCAAATAGCTGAGCTCGTCATGAGTACAGCCCCGTGTCGCGACAAAAAAAACAAGCTGCACTTTGCCGGGATATTGCCAACTCGCCGTAAAGCATGCGCGAAGCCGTTGGTGGTCCGATCAGGCCGCTGCCGTGCCGTGGTGAAAAAACACAATGTGTCGTCTTGTATCACACGTTATGCTTTCTTCTTTTTTCAAAATATGTAGTACAAACATCCGCGCACAGCTTTGTTACTCAGCTAACATGTTTACCAGATAGCGTTAACATGTCACTACTGTATGACACTTCCACCTGCTAATTATTGATGGGCGCGCTTTTCTTACTCATGTTTGTTGTATAGCATACGCCCAACAAAAAGCTTGTGATTCTGAATCAGAGCCTGTACCATTTTTTTAATATTTCAGTACTATAAAGAGTATCGGATTTTCAAAAAGTTATGTGCAGTTCTTTTTTTTCAACCAACTTAGAAATGTTGGTAAAGCGAAAGTTAGGATAACCTCAACTTATACATATTGTGTGGAATATCATATGCTATGTTATCGTGTAATGGCGCCCCACTATTTATCAAATCTAGGTCCCTTCTTCCCCATGCAGTCAACAATCAACAATTTACAAAGAACCATTGTTGATTAAAGATGCAAATTGATTTTTATCTGATTTTAGACAACTTAGGAGTAGTTGTAAAATTGTTTGAACTGACGATGTCTTTACATCAACTGCTTTCGTGGTGTCGGTAACTACCGCTTAACTTATTCGAGACATGTGTCGCTCTTCTTCTGTCATCCCTTCACTGGCCTGCTGGCTACTATATCCCGCCTGAAGCCGAGCTCACGCACACGCGTATATATTTTAGTCCGTATGAGGTCCGTGTGATGAATTCTTAGCCTCCACCAGGCTCCACATGTCGATGAAAAATAGTAGAAATTAGACAAATATCGACACATAACATGCCAGAGGAGCTAGCTGACCAGCTTAATCCTCTAGCGTGTTGTCTGGTTCCAATTTCTAGTATTTTTCGAGCGGCCTGGGGAGCCTGACAGAGGCTAAGACGTACATACGGACCTCATACGGGGCCTGTATACGGGGCGGCATATATACGCACATGTGAACGCACCTTTACTACCGTAGACACACTAATGAATCGTTCTGGAAACGTGTGTTGAGTTAGCCTACCGTGCTTTAGATTATATAGTAGGAATATAACCACAGGACTAGAGCTCGTCTTATCCATTCGGTTTGAATGTCGCGAACGCCATTGACTTGTTTATATTGTCCATACTCGTCAATGCACAATGATGCCACGTATAAGGGATGACTAACAAATGTCGTCTTACCGTTGATAACAAACACCAACCCTTCTTTTTTTGTATCAATGTCGCATCCAGATGTGATTTCCCATGTATAAAGTAGCAATGTTGACAGATACGTCGCCTTCCTATGCAGTGCATTTAAGGTATCGTCCGTTGCCATAGACGAAACCAACATTGTTAAAAGATTGCTGAAGTCCAGGATAAACACAATGATTCTCATTGTTGTGTACAGATCCGTCACATTCTGACATAACTGGGTGAAGTCTACCGTACAGAAGAGTAAGGGTCAGGGGTAGCAGTGACAGGGAGCGTGCGAATGTGCCAGGCGCACCGACGCGGAATCAATACGCTGTAGGGCTGGTATTATCAGCTCTGCTAGCTCATTAACCAAGGCATTAACACACCACAGTAAATCTCTTCTCAAGTTTACACTGTTTGGCACAAACATGACGCTTGAGTACCGTATGTTTGCTCGAAGGGTTGTAAAACGATAATAAATAACTCTTGTGTATAACGAATTTCCGTTTTTAGACTCCATAATGGGACCAGGAGAGTATAATGAGGATCCATAGAAATACAGCCATGAAAGGCGATTACCCAGGTCATTCCATTCATGTGCAGGTAGTAAGATTATCGGATTCAACGTAACGCTGTTACCGATAGGCAATATATGATCACCATTAGATAATGAAGATACGCTGATACCCGTGTTAAGGGTAGGCAATATCAAGATATCACTCAAAATGATTCATCATTGTCGCGTGATAGATTGTACAACCGAACACCCTGTAATCACAGTAAGTGCCTATTGCAAACTATCATGTTCCATCTGTTGTTTGCTCTAAGCTTTTAGATTGATATTTGCAGATATCTTGAAAGACTCAATTCCACGCAAAGTGAAAAGAGGTGTGCCATTTACGGGTTATTGTTTTTTTTTACATCGGAATAGTCAACCTTTAGCTGCCAATGGAGCTGGTCGTAGAACTTATAAAGATTGAGCTTCAGCTGTATCATTTCTGATATTATAAACGAGTAAGTGCATTTGATATACATTCTGATGGATCTTTGTAATTTTGTGACAGTCGAAAAGTATATGGTATGTAATTACAGACGTTTGAGCTTTGCGAAACCGCAAAACATTCCAACATGCGGTGTTGTACCCAACAAGCCCGAGGGCTTAGTCCCTCAAAATACAAATTAAGACATACTATACAAAACCAAAACATCGCTTAACGCATATCTGTGACTGCAAGATCCGCTTGTGGTCCTGATCTCGACAGTGTACACATTCATATCAAATAACGTCAGGAGAGAGTAAAGAGCTAACACAGATGTCCTATTGTTAACTGAAAGCTATTTTGTTCAAATCTCAAAGGACCTTTCTTTGTCTGCAGGGCGAACACATCTGTTACAAAGGAGACAGAAATAGAATTAGAAATGTTCAGATCATAACAGAGATATGCATATTTAATCCAATAGATATTTGCAACAAGTCTTTCAATCTGTACAGCTGTTCTTTATTTTTTATCGGAAGTTACAAACTTTACATAACATTCAGGCACTGCCTTGTATGGAGAACGAAGTTTACGTATAAACAAACTTACAGATGTTGTGAAAAGGGGCGACACCAACTTGTCAAGATTCGTTCCACATGAACTTTTACACACATATGCTAGTGACGGACGATTCTTTTTTTTTTCTTCCATCCAGTTTGTATTAAACCGCCGGCAAATAAGAACCATTCAGTCATAGTCGAAGAGCAAGGAAAACATCATGAATGGAGAAGCAGCGATACCAACACAAAAGGTTTGTTTTGGTAGTCCGTCCGAGTTGCTGGAATATTGACTTGGTTGAAGGATTCGTCGGGACAGTTTGTGTGTCTTACTTCGCCCCATTTGCCGGCCTTACCCCGCAGGTAAACAAACGCTGCACGGAATTCGTCTCGCGTCTGTAGATAGCAATGCCGACGGAATTTACCTTTAAGCCATCACTCCACAGCTTTCCCAGGTGAAGGAGATGCGTATCTCTCATACAAATCGCTTTTAGCCCGCTCCAGGTCCGCCGGAGTCTTTATGTTGGCCCTTTCCATGGCTGCGGAGTCTCTGAGACTGGATTTTAACATGTTCCATCCGCGTGTAGCCGGGTCTACCCGGTCCTCCGACGCCCTACTCTGGGGCCTGCTCCCAATGCTCAGCACTGAAGCCCTCCGCTGTGGCCGTGGTCTTGTGAAAGACTCTGACGTGTCGCTTTGAGATCTTGGCGACCCTTTCCCTTCCTTGATGTTGTAAAAACTTTTCTTGAACTTGTCACTAAATTTAGCATTGTTTGTATCACTCTTTATCTCCTCTGGTACGGAGAATATTTTAGAGGTGGCCCTCATAAGAATTGATTCCCTCGGAGACTTAGACAACAGGTTGCTGCTTGAGATCGCTCGTCGGTTCGCTCCCAGCTTGGCGATATTTTTGAAGCCCATTGCCGCTGAACTCAGTCCCATGGCCCGGCCCCATCTACCTCGATTGATTTTCTTCTTCTCCACTGTCCCGGGACAACCGTGCTTTTCCACGAACATGTCCTCAACCACTTGTTTAAACTCCTCGCTAGATTTATGAGTAACTAGTCTATAACGATGTCTCCCAGTCTTTAAGAAATGTTCCCTGTCGTAGAAGTAGTTCCCTGTCTTGGGGTCACTTTCTCCGAGACGGGGTGTCGATCCTCCCTTCTCCGGAAGGCTGTGGGACTTGGCTAGCGGCTGTTTTGTTTTTCCTTGAAGACCGGCGGTTTTAGGTGATGGTTCTGTGACGATCCCCCATGCCTTCTTCGTGTTCAGAACCTTGCTGTTGTTGTCTGTTCGCGGTAGAATCGGCACAGTTGCGTTCCTATTCCGTGAGGGCGGTCGGGACGTGTTGTCGCCTGATTTCGGCCCGGTCCCGGCGGATAGCTCCGATGCGCCTACGGCCATTGTCTTCACTTCACCGTGCTGGGAGATCTTCGAAATAAGAGATGTTGTCCTCCCGTTCTTAAACACCATTGAAGTGCGATGTTGTAGGTTGTCAAGTGTTCTTCACTGTGACAAGACTCGGTGGTGAAACTCACATGATTACCGTAGCCATGAGTATAGTGCAGTAACAGACAAAAACAACCTGTCCGGCGCCCTGCTGCGATGTTAGCTATCACCGAGACCCGGGGCCTTTGTGACGACCGACTGTTTGTAGTCTCTCAGTTCCGTACACAGTACGCACCGTCAGTAAGTACACCTACACAGTCACACCGTGCTACGTGTAGCACAGCACACCCCACATGTCTCTACAATGGCTCGTAGTACTCTCCTGTCGGTGTTAACAACAATCCCCACATTCGCTTGGTACCGTGACGGTGGGGCGCGCGCGTGGTTATTATGGTCTTGTTTGGCCACGCCCTTGCCTGCATCCACCTGTCAATCACAATACAGACTCCTAGGACATGTCACTCGCACTGACGTAAGGACAAAATGTTATCGAGAAAAGACGAAAACGTTTTCGTCCGTCACGTCTGTAGTGCTTCTGTAAAGCATGTGTCAAACCAGTCATGCCCCACATAGAGGAACTGTCAAACTACTCATACTAATTGAAGCGCATGTACTTGTTGCACGGGTAAAGCACTCAGTCCATACAGTTAGAATCACAATCGCTGACACCACGAATTACACATCACATCAGCACAATCGACCGGAACGCTATTCTCACGCAAACATACAATCAACCGACTTACTGACATTATTTATCGTGCTCGCTATGTGGAGCTAAAATAATTTCCCAGGTTTAACACAAAAGCTACCTATAATTGGAAGCTGGCATTCCTTACAGGTGAACAACACTTAGTCATGTTGCTTTTACTAGCACAGGTTGACCTGTCCCCTTTTCTTGTACAAAGAACTACAAAACGATTTAAGTGTAGTAGTCTGTCCTTAAAGTATCAAGTAACAATGTACATGTAGTTTGTTCGTTATCCCGCCGAGTGAACTCATTGCCTAAATTTGCTCATATACTACCAAATGTTAAATATGTTTGTAAAATGTATACTGGTGTCTGGCCTTGGGCGTTTTAATTTGGGACATGTACGTAGGATTTGGCATGGATTATGGACATCTACTTCATTACGATAGAAGCCGCTGATTACAACAGCGCACAATGGTTGTTTTCTAATCAAGGCGTCAGAAATCTGCATGCAAATTACTCCAACAAAATGCATGCAACAAGCCTGGAAGACAGAAGTGCTAATTCAGGATGGCATATAAGGCACGAAGTTCCGTTATGTAGTTTGCTGGTGACATTGTAATACTACTTTTTACCCAGCAAAATTTAGAATGTAGAATTGTTAAGGAACAGAAGATAGATTGCTATCTCAGACCCATACTAGGGTATAGTGAAAGTTGAGACTTTAAGGATTCCAAACACCTTTCTTTATTCATCAACATCACCTTATCTCGTCCAAGGGGATAAGCAAATCTTCAAGGATTACGAGCCCCTATAACTCTCCTGGTGGGCAAATGATGTTAGCACCATATAGCTGAGAGTCACTAAAGATCTACACGTTGTACAATGCTTGTCGGTTATATATCAATTGTCTTGCCAGTGTTTGTATAACTGCGGCTGTGAAAGTCCGTGTATACAAAGATGCAATTCCACTGAAAGTGTGAACTAGCCCTGAAGGCTGAAGCACAGCTTGTGTTTTGCCATCCACCTCCAAACACCGCTTAATTAGAGCTAATGATTGATTAGGTACCCAGTTTTTAATGACTTAAAAACTGTTGCTACTTTCACCTGACTTTTCAACGGCTAGTTGCCAACATATTTTTTCCTGTTGCATGACAAATATTCCCTTGTGTCATGCACAACTTACGAAATTGTTAGACCATGCTAGTGTCGTGACCGGTCTAGTCAGAAAAGCGTACTGAGAATACAAGGCTCCGGATATCCTGTGTAACGTTTGTAGTTTTAAGAACATTTTCCTCGAACCCCACCGTATCGCTTTCCTAAGCCTAAACAAGCGCAGGTTTCTTTTATTTTGGAACACTGGAGGTTGAACACTTCAGAAGGAATGTACTACAATACCCTGTGCCAAGCTTGTCTTAAGGCACAGGTGTTTCAGTGTGCGCGGGGTACAAGATGCCACTAGAAGGGAGATCAGTCCTAACATAATTACTGCCTTGTTGAACAATCTCACCACGAACGGAAGGTATATGTCACACTAAAGCTTCAATTATAGACTATTGTACAGGTCTCATAACTGTTTATCTCTCTTTCCTGTCAGTTCTTATCCCCTGTAACCTCCCTTCTAAGCCTGTGAGGTGGGTTTCCATTAGCTTCTTACATGGTTGACTACTTTTTAGACCAGTATTTGGGAACGTTGCTTGGTACACCTGTCATAACAAAAGTGTCTTCATTTAAGCCACGAACCTTCTAAAAACAAAACAAAAACTCGTTTCTTGGTAGCCTGGGTACCATCCGAACAGTAGTTCGCTCCGACGTTTATTATACACCATATACATGTATAATCGCTTTTCACTCCGACCTTTATCAAACACCACATACATCACCACTGCTATTCTCTGCAGAAGAGAACATAGGAGACAACTACTACCCGTATGGTACCCAGGCTAAGTCACTGTTACGTATATATATAGATAATGATGTTATATATATAGAGCTTTATTGCATGCCACCTGTACAGGATACAGTGTATGGCAACTTGTACATACAATACATACATACAGAACAGTTTAACTACATGAGTTAATAGTATCTAAAGATCTAGGAAACTAATCTATTTTACACATGGTACTTAGTATATAGTATTGACAATCAGGCTAGCATTATGTGCTGGTTCAGGACAGTATAATATTGTCTCGTTTTTTAAATGAGTTATATATAAATTGACCGACGTGGGCAGATATATCAGCAGGACATGATAGTAACATATTAAACATTTCTGTCTTATTATCATTGTATCAGATTTGTATTTGATAGACTGTATCTCTCTATCATAAGTTGGGCAATATGACTAATGTTTAGGAGCACGCATAGACAGAGAGAGGTCAACGCCCTACTTGCAATATGTTCTAAAGCTAACACGGTCTAAAGGCAATGTCGACAAACAACGATGACGATAATCAAAGTAATTGAATGATAAGTAAATAGTGAAGTTTATTAAATGATTGATTAATATAAAAGTATACTTATTCATTTTCATCGCCGTGTGTTTTTCAGAAGGGTAGGCGATAAACAACAACTCTAAGTGACGCATGTACAGGAGTCAACATTTTGCTCGAACTCTACTAACAAGGAAGCAAATATCCATACTCGTGACAGTCAGTTTGAACGGTTAAAACAGAGCTCAAACTAAGAGTCAAAGGATTCTGATAAAAGATGACGTCGATTAAAGTTTATTTGTTTGTTCCCAGCGTTGTGTGCATTCTAACTTAACAGGGTATCAAACACTTTAAAGCTGAAGTCACCACAAGTAACATTGTTGGTTCTGAACGACGATGTGTTTACCAACGTAGAATAAACTCAACCGATGGACTTGAAAAAAATGAAGACAAAACTTACTGGTTGAAATTTGATATAGATGAAATTTGCCTACAAAATTCCTACTATTGGCGATTGTATCTGCCAATAACAACAGTAAGATGAAACTTGAATTATTCCCATTTCATCAATGGGTGTCTGTTCTTAACCTGATAAAATGGCTATAGATAAGTGGCTAGGACTAGAAGAAGACTCGGCCGTGTGGGAATGGGGAAAATGGCTCGGGATGTGTTTCTATCCTACCCTTCCTACCCTTGGTGAACAGTAAAATAGAGGGTCCGACTTAGCCTCTACCGGGCTCCGTGGATCGGTAGAATCATTATCCTCACCACGAAGGAAACGTACTCTTCTGGCCGGCTAACTCCCCTAGCGTACTATAGATTCTATTTGTCCAATTTCTACAATTAGACCACCGATCCACGAAGCCTGGTAGAGTCTAGGTCCGACTTGAATTCCCATTTCATCAATGGCTGTCTGTTTTAAACCTTAACAAAATGGTTCTAAATTTTTAAGACCAGAAGAAGACTCGGCCGTGTGGGAATGGGGAAACATGCCCCGGAATGTCACGGGTTTATCCTACCCTTGGTGAACATTAAAATAGAAGGTCCAGCTTGAATTAATAATTTCCATTTCATCATTGGCTGTCTGTTCTCATGGCTAGACCATAAGAAGACGCGGCCGTGTGGGCATGGGGAAACATGCCCCGGAATGTCACGGTTCTATCCTACTCTTGGTGAACAGTAAAATAGAAGGTCCGGCTTGAATTGATAATTTCCATTTCATCATTGGCTGTCTATTCTCATGGCTAGGACAATAAGAAGACGCGACCGTGTGGGCATGGGGAAAATGCCCCGGGATGTGTTTCTATCCTACCCTTCCTACGCTTAGTGAACAGTAGAACAGAGAAGGTCCGACTTGAACTCCCATTTCATAAATGGCTGTCTGTTCTAAACCTAACAAAAATGGCTCTAAATGGCTAGGACCAGAAGAAGACGCGGCCGTGTGGGAATGGGGAAACATGCCCCGGGGTGTGTTTCAGTCCTACCTAACCTACGGTTACACAAAGGCGCGGCACATTTCTCCGTTCCGGCAGAGCTGCAAACAGACCCGTTCCCGTGACGGGACCGACACCATGTGACCGGGCTGTGTGTCACAGGCATGCTGGTAAAACCGTGTTGTAAAACACCTGTACCCAGCATAGAAAAACATCGGCGGCTTCAGATAGCTATAGTAGTGTTGCTGAAATCTCTGACGGCGCGGTATAATCCCGTACGTCCTCAACCTACCTGTCAACGCTGTAAAGGACACTGTAGAAATATTTTTGATATATATGTAATGTCCATATTTGACAACACGAAGAAGGATACAAGACTTTTCTTAACCATCATGCGATACTCGGACAAAACGTTGCGAGATCAGCTCAGGCAGAGTAAAGACAGCATTTACTGATGTGCCGTCTCGAAGTTTACTTTTTGTATATACAGGTTTGTGTATACTTAACAACATTTACGGATATTGTCGGGTTCTGTTTGCATTTCAAAATGCCGAGACGATTTGACTTAACTACCCAGTATAACAGAACCTCTTACTCCCATTCCATTACACACAAACACACACTAGCACTGTTAACACACAAGCAGGAACGGGCCATGTTGCAAAACAGGTTGTCATTGTAATTCTGACGTAATTCTACAAATTGGACTTTTGTGGTAATTGAGCGAATGCTACAGGCCTTTTCGTTTTGCCATGTTTCCAACGTCGTATACACAACAACTGAACATAAAAAGCCTTTGATATCTATCTCATGTTATGACTTGGTTCCGCACTTTAACAAAGTCCCATAGGCATTTTTCTTGTCACATGTGTATAGCAGAATGATTGATTATTCTGGCTGTGTGTCATTTTTGTTTAATTGCCCCGAAGGGAATCTCCAGATGCCATACTTCTGTGTTTTCTTTGTTGTCTACCCAGCACTTGTAAATAGACTAGCTAGGGAAACTTTCACTGTGCACAAGACGAAGATGTTGAAGGTTGTTTTCAAGTTGTGAGAAGGGGGTATTTAGAATCAATGTACAGAATAGTTTAAGATTTGGTTAGCTTACAAATGAGGTAGACCACATGCATATAGCTTCGGTTAGCTTACAAATGAAGTAGACCACATGTATATGGGTGACACGATCCACGTACGCTGACGGCTGCAATCTACGAGTCTTGTACAATTTGATTAGATTTATTCAGACTCCTTGACACAAGTCTACATATTTGACCGGCACGTATCAAAATCGCCAGGTGGCGTCTCTAACAGTTGGTGTCGTTTTTGGCGTTCATCACCCCGATGGGGATGTCAGTGACGTTGCTGAGGTATCGCCAGTCGTCGACCCCCTGCAGAGTACTGATGAAGAAGGCGGAGACAAACCCCTGCATGAAGGTGTGGTACTCCGCCCAGTTGTCAACATCTCCCGTCTTACAGAAGTGTGTGGTGTGGCATACTGAAATGTCAAAGTTAGGCCATGTTAGATTTGAGTGTATGGATGACATCCGCACGAGCATCCATTTTAGGCCGTTTCCAAAAATAAATAGGCTTTGGATCGTAAAATGAGCAAATATATACTACATCTTGCAAAAAAATATCGACAATGGGTGCTAATGACGTATAATGCCAAAGTCAGAAAAGAAGATGTGAGAGGACAAAAATAAAGAATACCACTCTCCGAACAGATATTAAAGGGGGTTGATACATTATTCTGATTGGCACACGGTTTCTCACCGCCGACCAGTTACATCTACTTTCCTCAGAAAAAATTATAACAATCCCCTACTTAAACCTAGAGAGAAGGGAAGGACACCACTCTTCAAGCAGATGTTAGGGAGCTTAGTTTTTCTTTAGCTGCCCGTTTATGTCGATGTCAGCGAGGATAGCGTGATGATTTATCCTTCCCAACTTGTCATCTCACATCTGCTTGGAGATGAGGGAAGTACTATTCACCCCATTGCCATATGTCTTATATTTGATAACTTGTACTCATAATTCTTGCGAAGATACCAAAAGGGAAGACAGATGCAGGGAACCTAGATATAGATCAAACGACAAAAATGATTAGGCAGAACTGAATTTCCCGTGGTAGTTATAAGGATCATACATACTTTCCCACATCGTGTGGTCCAGAATATCACAGTGTCCTTGATTCTGTAAAAGCAACAGCATAAATTTAGCTGCTAACATGTAGTTTGACCATTGGTTTTATTTACTTCACTCTATGTTACCTTTTCGCTGCCATTATCATTATATATATATACGTAACGTTAACTTTGCCGAATATAGGCTCCTTGGTCTGATCGTTATTGAAGAGAATTTGTACACAGTGCCCAGGATTCTAGAGTTTGAGCCATCTATGATACATTGTTGTATACTTCCCTGAAGCTATGTACGCATAAAACCGCATATATGTAATATCCACAATGAAATATCTATCGTCATACCTTTGTTGCCAACAGTGTCTTGGGACAGGACCAGTGGTCGTAGATTTGATTCCAGTCCATACCTTTGACACAGCAAAAAGGAAAATCCTCACAAAACTGCGTGCCGTACATCAGCGCCGGCAGGCGGAAATCCACGGAACTGCCTCTGGACAGGGCGAAACTGAACGGCTCGAGGAACGCTGTCGACTTGCAAGAGAATCGGGATACATATAGATACGTTAATGAGTGCTCTGATTTGAGCGTACACTTCCTTTAATATAATCTACATGAATGTCTACTGGTAAACAAAATGGAAATTCTGTGCTAGCAGATGTAAAATTTGATTCGTTGAAACTTGAAGATGCGATGTTGAACCTGGAGATCTAGACCTTTACTTTTACTAAACTTCGGTAAACTTACTTTAACTCCCGTGTGATTGAGTAGAATCATGTCCAATGTGATGGCACACCCTGCAGAGTGACAGAAGATACCAGTTTTCTCCCAGTCCACTGACACACCTGCCGTTTGGTTGGACAGGTAAGCGTTCAGGTGTTTCCTTGCCTGAAAGACACAGAAAGCATTGATTTCTGTATTTTCATATACCTGGGCCTAGATCGCTGGCCATGTATTCGTCTACCCTGTGTTATAATTCATTGTCTATAGTATCATGTTCTTTATTGTATTTTCTTGCTGTCAATGTTTACCAGTCATACATCGTCAAGGACATAAGGTCCTTGCATAGACATATACTCAATTAGAGCTACAACAGTCATCATATTACATATCCAGAACACCCGGAGAGTTGAGATGTATTAGGCGTCTCACCCAGTCCAGTTGCTGTAAGAACGTTTGCGCCGGGGAAGCTGGGAGGTTCCCCCGGTGTGAGGCAGCCCTGACTCTGGTAAGCCCGCCGGTCCCATGAGCGGACCGCATGTCCACCCCCATCACCACGAACCCGTGTGCCGATACACGGCTCAGCAAGTCTGCGGAAAGTGCACTTTTACTGTTTGTTACTATAGTACTAACTACATAAGATTATACCACTACCGGTGGACTAGTCCCCTACTGCAGTGACTCTGTGTGACCTAAGGGCTATAGAAACAGAGATGGGCACCGCCCTGTACACCAAAAGGAATATCCATGAAACCCTTTTCATCTGTCCAAATTTGGCCACTAATATATTAATGATAATGAAATACGTATGCTAAACATGACCAAACTGATAACATTGTAAGCGACTTCATACATTAAACATATGCAACGTTATAGAACGTTTGAGCTAGAAAATATCCATACATTCATTATTATGTATAATCACTTCCAACAAGCAGCATATTTTGCTTACTTGACCTGATGGACTGACCATGATTACTGTGCGTTGTTTCTACTCACGCATGCAAATTATTGGCAATATTTGCGTTTTCGACCTACAGAAGAAACTTTTTGATTTGATTTTGTTTTGAATACATCTTCGAATCCATTTTTTTTCAGAATCCATAGGCATATCTGGACAGGGCAGTGTTGACCCAGCTATTTTATTGTGGTGCAGTTCTGCTCTACCTGTATATCCCATCTCAACTCGAATGGCGCCGTCAAAACCTCCGACGAACAGCAGCACGGCATACACTCCTGGTCGTGCCGGGTAGTACACTAATAAGGACATACATGCATTTACAGATCTATATTCCGAAACAAAACAAGAACATGTTGCTTTGAACAGCTTGAAATAAGTTGAGATATCCACCACATATACATTTAGGTGTTCATAAAATATTTAGCCATATTCGGCACCACACCTTTGATATGATTATCATAATGGTAGATCTACAAAAGACAATCAGTTATGTACATGTAGGCGGTCTGTTGTTGCACATGTCTGTCTGAAACGGTCTGTCTAAACTTAGAGAGCGACACCTACCGATGGCGTGACGTGGTGCATCATCCTCAGATTCTGACAAGTTGAAGTTTTCGACAGGAAGCGGCCCAGTTTTGTAAGGGTTTCCTTCGTCCACATAATGGCTAGTTGTGCCTGAATGAATATGTGAAGTTATACAGGGATATTTAGCATGAAAACCTGTCGCGACTTCGATTTTTCTGTCAATGTTTATTATCTTTATCACTTCTCCACGTAAGTTTTAAGAAGGAAGAAGGGATCAACTGAAGACTGAGTATTTTCAATTACACGTACCTAATGGTGTGTTTGGGTAGTTAACTTGACGTACCTGTGAGTATGAAGAAAACTCCCAAACTTAGCACAGCGCTAACTCGATGCGGAGCAATCATGATGTTATGTAACCCTTGTCCTTCTTGCAATGATGTACTTTGGTCGTTGTTGTGCCTCCTCGGCCTTGACCGTACGAGAGGAGGTAGCTACAGTCATCTAGGGCTGTTCCAAACGAAACTGGAGGGGGGCGGATGGATGTATCAATATCATACTTGCACCACTAGATTTTGCTTTAAGTTAATAACCAAATGCATTGCTTGCTTTGCTCATACTCAATATACTTTATCATTATTACTGTATAATGGCACTCTCTGAAGAAAATTACCGAGGTGGATATTATCGTTGTGCGTTGACATGCCCGTAGATTTGAACCCTTCCTTATCGGACAAATTGTACCCTTCGAACATTGCTCGGTCAACTTCTATGTATATAGTCTCGTACGATCGTGGGGACCTCGTGCCGAATGTGTACAGAACAAAACACGTCCATCTAAGTTGATATTTTGCTGTTAAAATGTATGTGTTCTAGCCTGATTAAATCTCGCTTATAGCAGCCCGCCAAACATCCGCCGGCCTCCGCGGGGAGGGGCCAGTTAGAGCCCTGGACAGCGGAGTTTGTGTTACACAGACTATATGTGTTCATGTTGAAGCGATTTTGTATTGTAAGGAGAAGCCAAACTGGCGCAAAATAGTGCGAAACCGAATTCGCAAAGGACTTGAATTCAAATCGTTTTCTCAACTCTTGTTAAGTGATATTATAGAGAGAGCCAACGAGCCTTAATTACTACACTAAGTACTAAATTACAAGCGTTCTTGCTTCCATTCTTGACTGAACGCCTACCACACAAAAGTACGTGAGCCCAACCCATGCACTACATATTTTTCTAACTACGTGTCTGATCAAGTAGATTTAGCACTTGACCGGCCCAACAACTATACTGGTCGGCCATTACAGATAAAATCACGACCGTTCTGAATGTGTCGATCATATCCTGTAATCTCCTAGAAACCATACATAGAACTCCAAGTGCAGTGTGAACACTTGCTTTGATTCAAGGCCTTTGGGGCTTCTTCTGTCAAGGAGACAGACTCGGAATTTGGTAGGTGCACGTGCAGAGCGTTCTTTCTAACTGTAGCTTTTTTATTTGCTAGTAGACTTCTTTTGTATTGAATATCCAGATGTAGTAACCGATAAGATCAGCCTCTGAAAACACGTTGACAATTGAGTGTTTTTTTCTAGTGACTCCTTTACAATTTGGCTTCGGAACTGTGTACTTTCATCAGTCTATTTTTAACACAAATGGCGACCAAATTTTTGTATGTACAAATATGCTGTTAAGTTTCTTTTCTTGTCAACATTTGCCATTTGCAGGAAAATTCTAGACGACTAGAGGAACAGAAAATGTTCGATATCCAAACAATGGTTCTCTCGCAGTGATCTTGGAGCATAAAGTACAAATGTAGCTACAGGACACGTACGGACGGTGTCCATGTTAACTTACATTCAACTAGACAAAAATCATGCTACGTGTATGTCATGTAGATATGGAACATATCAAAAGAATACTACACAGATCTAAAGCTACACACTTTACTTCATATTTGATTTGATGTTTTCAACTCTCAGCCTGTTACAATGTCTGTATATATTGCGTAGAGTTTGAGTAGACGGTTATGTTTGTATTTTGCAGGCATTTTGTAAACAGACAACGTTCATTGTATACACTCAATGAAGCACATAATCCATAATTTGGTCAACGCCCATGACAAGCTCGACTGAAATATGACTTTTACTTCAATTTGCGTTGCGAATCTGCTGTGTTTAAAGGCGTCCCGATGACATTTGGCGTGCAGAAAACACACATACATGATCTTTGTCTGATATATCTCTACGTATATATATATATATATATATATATATATATATATATATCACCGATATGATTTAATGATGGAAGTTATCAAAGATAGTTGTTCTATGTATGACCACAGAAACATATGACGTGCTTGTTATTCCTCTATAGGAACATAGGTGGCGCTGATTTGTAGCGATGTGTCGTTGCCGTCTGCAGGACAGCTTCTGTGGCTGCTGTACTCTCCGCCATGGCTCAGTATTTGTAGGGATCGTCCATCTGGTAACTTGAAACGGTGCTCTTCTTTATCAGTAAAAAATTCGTATGTAGAAGCGAATTTTGTTGTTGTTTTGTTTTTTCTTAAAGAATTTAGACAAAATGTATGCTAGATGCTAACCCACATGCATCTTTTCGACATTACCCGAATGCTTGTTGTCCAGTTACGTCTTTGGAAACTTAAAACATAATTAAAAGATGCACTGCATGATCCAGAAGAATTATGACATTAATTCACGCTTATCCAATCTGTGTTACTCATTCCTTTTACAGATCATCTCTATGTTAGGTGGCCTGGCAGCGTTCTCCTTGTATGGCGTTATATTTAAAGCAGGTAAAGGTATTCTTGTTGCAATACAGTTATCATGCATACGTCATTCCGTCATACAAATTCTCAATTCACTGCTTTTGTTTGTGCTCTAGACTATGCGATATCAAACAAAATTAACAGCATTTCCTGTGATGATTCTTCCTAGAACCCATTCGACCTGCTGAGATCACCGGTGTGATTTTCTACGGTTTATCCATCCTGGCCGCCATTGTCCTCATCGTTGGGGTGCTGAAGGTGAGTTAGAGGTCATAAAAATGGGGGTCAACTGACATGCCGTTTGTCAAGTAGAGGAATATCCGAGTCCTCACAACTTGGAGTGCGTAGTGTGACATACGTGGTGAAATTGGACCTCTGTACCATCTCTATCAAACTAACAGATAGGCAACTAAACACAGTATACTATTATCTCCTTGAAAACGGAGACATTAATTTTTGTTTTCGGGGCGTGTGTTTGTTTGTCACGGTGTGTGTCCTTAGCTATTTGCATATTGTCTAGAGTGACAGTATGTGAGGCGAAAGATAGTGTGTTGCGGAGACTGTCAGACCCAGGATCAAAATGTTGTCTTGGTTTAAAGTTGGGTCCACATATTTTTAGACAGGATTAGCGATAAAGTCAAAATGAATAGAACAAGGAAATAAAAGCATACTGTTCCACGGAGGTATGAGATCTCAGATTTCTAGTTTATGATTAAAAATAAAGCGTAAGTATACAAATCTCTAGTCTTTATTTTACAGCTTAATCACTCAAATGTGTTTTACAGAAAAACTACGCCCTATGTTTGGTTTGGATCCTATGGGCGATTTTCCATCTGCTCGTTGCGACAGCCTTGGCGATAGCCTTACTGGTACATGTGTCTGGCGGGGCAGTCATCGAGGCAATAACTCTTCAGGTACTTATTAACTTGTTATGCACAAGAGAGAGACATATTTATACTGTAATATCTGCATTACCATGCCCCATCATAATAAGTTATCTGAAAAATCATTTCCAAAGCATTATTGAAAGAGAGAAGAAAGTTCATAAGCTTTGCGTTTCAGCATGCCTTTAAAAACTGTAACGGTGTTATAGACGCCAGATGTGATAGACATAGACGAGGTGTGATAGACATAGACTGCATGAATAGAAATGAACTACCGCAA
The DNA here is from genome assembly GCF_000003815.2 of Branchiostoma floridae. Lineage (NCBI taxonomy): Eukaryota > Metazoa > Chordata > Leptocardii > Amphioxiformes > Branchiostomatidae > Branchiostoma > Branchiostoma floridae. Next base: position 13,463,855 of record NC_049992.1, on the reverse strand, counting down.
AACCACAGCAATGTGAGTTCATGATATACCTCACTCACTTCTTTTCTTTGGAGTGGCTGGTATTGAACAAAACTGACAGATCATGTTTCAACAGACGGAGGGGACCACGCTGTCAGCGTCATATGGAACTGTCGTCTTGGTGGCTGCCGTTCTGGCGTTGGTCTTCTTTTTTGTGATGAGCCCTTTCTTGGTAAGATTTTACTTAATGTGTGAGTACATATATATAGTTTTTTTAAAGATAACGGTAGTAAGTAATATTTGTACTATCCACTTTTTCAACCTCGGGACAATGCTAGCGCTCTTATTTTGATCGACGTCTAGTTCTCTCTTTTTGTTGCGGTTCTTCTAGCTTTTATACGGCACTTTATTTGTCACGTACTACAACATATTTGATTACTTTCCCATGTTTCAGATGTACGGCATCGTGGTTGTGTGCTCCTACTACCGGAAGATCAGAGGTGATGATGCATATGCCTAGACCAACTCGACAACAACCATCAGTTTCCATCTATATATGATAAATGCAATCATACATAACGTTAGAATCCGTACAAACAAACACGCATGTCGAACTAGGAAAACACTGTAACAAGGCAGTCTGTTATATCAATTGTATTGAGAATGTACCTTAGAAATGAAATTACAAATACAAACTGTTCGTATCAGCCACCACCAACCCTGACCCCAATATCACGCTATGTTGCAAACAGACAACTTTGTTCATTCTTCGTGATTGTGATTAGTGTTTTACTCTTTGTCAGTCCGATTAGAACATTCGTCATGTACTCATCACAAGTGCCCTGGTTTACCTTATGTGTTGCAATCAGAAAAATAAACGACAAAATCGCTATGTTTACCTTACCCTATATTTTTCAGATATAATATTAAACTTTTTTCTGCATATGATCATGCATGATAAGTGTAAAATATAGACTGTCTATTCTTACAATTATGCCCCAGTAACAGCTGACGCTTGCGTCCTGATATAGTGTATTTGTTGACAATAATGATTTCGAGTGTAATTACCAACATCTACACGGCATTTGTTGCGATACATACTAGTACATGTGAATAAACTTCCCAAATTCCTTACACCCACTCCTTTCGTCAGACTATCATGTTTCTCCTCGTTTTTGTTTGCTGGACTCTCTACGTGCTAAACAATGGTGGGTGTGTGACGTGAGAAGATATCCATATAGAAGTCCATGTAAACTGAGAAGTACTGGGTAACATTATATTACATGGGCAGTAATGGTGCTAATACTGGCCCCTGACCTTGTACACATGACTACAATAAAAACATTACGCCCCCCTCCCACTCAGAGTATGGAAACCTAAACAAGACGCCTTGTGGATAAGTGTGAAACTACAGCAGGTAACAGATCCATATCGGCGTTTTATACCTTCAAGTATATCTATCTGGTACATATATCATTTTATACCTTCAAGTACACATTTTGTGCAAACAGTATAAGATTACGATCAAATATTTTCTGTTGTGACTTTGCCGAGGAACTCATCAGAGATCTCCTAGTCAATCTGTGGTGTTTACAGCTGAAGAGAATGACAAGTTTGCTGCGCATACAGGTAATCAGTTAGGTGATGGTAACGAAATACAGAACGTTTTTGAAACATTGATTTTCCGGACTAGTCGGAAATATGACCGTAAAGACTCTCAAATACGTAAAAAATATGCCCTCGTTCCCAGTGTTCCCTACGTGCCGTGGAATCGATCACGACTATGGAACCCGACTGTTCGAACCTCGTTCCTTCGAATGTTCCACTGAACGTGTTCTTATTTTTCTAGAAGTGCACCGTTGAAAAAAACATACAGTGACCATGGCTTGTTGTCGTCTTACTAAATGCTGCTGCTGCAGTCTTCACAGCGGATCCCTTATTGTCGCGATCATCTATTTGGTAAGAAGTTGTTCCTTCTTTCACACATCCCTAATTCACTTAGTAGAAATAGGCAAAGTAGTGGGTAGTAAGTTCGGTGTTTGTGAGCACAGTCGAACACATTCCACAGGGCATAGTCCTCTCACTCGACATGAAACAATCTGCTCTTCCCTTGCAATACAAGTGTAATGTACGCAATGGATTGATCGGAGATTTCCGTCTAATGAAGGAAAACTAAGATGTTTTTTTTTTCAACTTGACAGTTCCTAACATTACTGGGAGGAGGATTCTACGCTTGGGAACTGTACCAGAACATTGACCATGACCTTACCACTGGTATGGAAAAACACCTCACTGTTTTACCAGTCTTATCACACACTGTTCTTGGTGACTTGGATGAACATGTTTGTCTGCTTCTTCGCTACCTGGTTAATGTGATCTGATCGATGATGTAGTCTTCTTTGAGTTTCTTTCATACTTTGTTATAAATACGAAATGTTATGGAGTCGTACAGACGAGTGTGACTAGACCCGTCGTTGTTTTTCTAACATCCAGTCATCGCGTATGATAGCGCTGGCATCGGTGTCATGGGCCTGTCTGCCGCCATCGCCATTGTGTTGATCGTCGGTGTGGCTAAGGTACGTCGTATCTCATCTTCCTCTTCACATGTGTTATCAAAATGACAAAGATAACCACAATCTTCTGTCTCTCATAGTTCTTTGAATGAGCAACATTTTTACGGAATCAATATAAAGGTTAAATCAACATGTTGTGCATGTACCTGTGTATTAGAGTTTTTATGTGAGAAGGACTAGGCGATTCTAACGCCAAGGGCATGACCCTGTGCTTGCCCTGTACAGGAGAGGCGGGGCCTGTGTCTGGTGTGGATCATCTGGGCGTTCCTGCACCTGGCCATAGAGATCGGCCTGGGTGCTTATGTGGGCGTGGTCTCGATCGGCGGGGCCTTTGGACTGGCTGTTGCGGGATCTGTCGTATTGCTGGTAGATATTCATAATAATAAGCCTTAAGTTAAGCTATAGAACTGCAGTTATGTAGATGCCATACTTTGTACCTCGTACAATTGTTGTGCAATAAAGTTATAAAATAATTACATTTGCAGTTGAATGATGTTTTCATACTTTTAACATATCTTTTGTACATATATGAATTATTCTGAAGATTTTTGTGAGCACGCGACGTCACCAGGTGACGTCATGAAGAAAAGATAAACTTTTACGCCTCTCCAAGATCTACTGAGCTCGTTTAAAGTCAGTCTAACTTATGATCTGTTCCAACAGACGGGAGTTTTCATCCCGATCAGCCTCATCCCCGCCATCATCACCCTCGTCATCGCCGTCATTATCATCATTTTCTTGGTAAGTGACTTTAGATCTTGAAGATCATACTATTATGTTACTTTATGAGCGCAACAATACACGAGACGTGCCACATGTACAGGGGGCGCACGCCATGACATTCAACATTTGAACGTGTTCCAACAACGTACGCGCGTGCGTCACATTCGAACCGTTCGAACGGAATCGTATTCGAACACGTTCGAATATTGGCGGAAATGACGTTGTCCTTTTCTGTGCAGTAACCAGGCTGGTGGTCTTTAGAAAGTGTACATTTGATATTTTCAGCTCGTTATGTGTCCTCGCTTTGCTATGTTTCCATGTTCATTTTTTTTAAACCTAGCTCCAAGTGATCTTCTCAGCAGTTAACCTTGTGTTCAGGCGTATTTTCTTCTAATTTCCGTTGAATGCCATGTTATGAAATGAATAACATAGCGCAATACTTCCTATGTCTGATTCGTAACTTTATGTTTTATTTCAGATTTTCGGCATCGTGATTGTGTGCTCATATTACAAAGAACTCAGGGACGGGCAACAGGTAGTTGTTCTGATTGTGGAATCTTCACATTTTCGTCCTAAATGCAAATAAATTTAGAAAAACTCATTTCACATAACCTGCTGCTTCTTTGGCATATTGCATTTTGCCCTGCTTTTCATTGTTTTTGAAGATAAACACTGTGAACATATTTTTTTTGCAAATCTTACTTTAAACGCCCAGTATTAAACATCAAACAGTATATTTGCATGGCTTTCTACAAATAAGCATAGTAATTTTCATCCTTTGTCATTTTACAGGTACAGCCTGTGTAAGGGAAGACAACTCCAGATTTTCTCTAGTTTTCTTTTATTTAAATCAACGTCAGCTTAAAATAAGACAGATCCATCGCCGAATTTCTCCAAAGTCCAATTTTTTTATGTTGTCAAACACAGGCGCAGCGTTTACAGCGAATGGTACATGTATACGGCGATTTGAAATAAACGGTTTCAAGTAACGTGCCCTTGAAAGTTGTTGAGACCAGACGTACCAACTGATATGACAAAAATGTAGCACTATCGCAGTAGTATATGTTCCGGAATTATAAATACACGTCTTGTGACATGGATTTGAGTTTCTCTATCGAAAGGATGTGCAGCTGATAGTCCTGGTATTGAATCCAATGTACTTATTTAGCAGTCCAGTACAGTAATTTCACTGTTCATCTAAATTTACATACCAACTGAACAGTGCAGTACATGTAGCTGTAAGCACGGAGAAGGTTGGTGACTGGGCTGTGTTCTGTCTTTTTTTTCTGGAGAGTTACACTGGTGTAAATATCCACAAATGGTAAACTTTAATCTGTTTTGATGTATATTTATTACTGTGAAGTCGTGTTGTGGACTTTCCAAGTTGACATCCACCACGCTATGCCTCTGTAATAAAACGTTTCAACACGCATTACACTCAGAGTGTCTTTGATCTTGGATATTTTATGGTAGAATAGTAGTGTAAATATTGTCAACACATTTGTAGGGAACTTTTGAATGGAAAATAATTCTATCAGTTTTTATATTCTGACAATCTGAAATCTTAGCTCCATATGCTTCCACACACCAGAGTATGGTCCTGGAAGGAAGCCAGGATATAGACAGAACGATGTTCTATCACACAACACCGCTTCTAAAGCTAGATACAGTCAGACATCGGCCTTGGCCGAGTTTTGCCCCCTTCCCATAATACAACAATAACTGTCACTGCTGTGTGATCACCGGTGAACTTGTTCGACGGCATTCCTGGCCAGACCGAGTCTTTCACGAGCAAGGTTTGGTCTTCAATCGGTGGGATCTGTCTGTACAACTTCTCTGAGGTTTGTGTCAACCGTTATCACAATAGTCAGTAGCTTATACGTATTGTATGTAAGTCCAAGGATATAACGTTCTTGGTAAGTCATACTGTTACAGTGCACGCTTCAAGCTAGTTGATTCGTAAAGTACGTTGTGTATATATGACCATGACTTGAGACTTTATGTGTATACAATTTGAGTACATTAGATACACTGTTTAATGATTTTATAGCATATCCTATGGTTGTAGTAAGTTTCTTGATGCCCCATAACATTTTGGGCAAAGCACCTTCAACCGATACTTTGAACAGTGCTTACCGTGAGAAATGTGAACATTCACACATTCTAGAAACCGTGTCAGTTCAGGGCTGGGAGTTGTGCATCCAACTGAAAGACAGACGCGATATACATAATGTCACCGGTTACCACCTTAGTGGAAAGGGCATAGTTCGTTGCCGTTTTCAATTAGTGCTGCAAAATTTAACACGCATTGCAAGGCAAACGATTCGAATGGTATGTAACGGGGCTATTGTGTCTCCTTGGACACTGTGTTGGTTAGTTTGACCTACACACTGAAAATACCATGTCATGCTTGCTGAATATACGGTAAAATTGATATCATATTAGTGTTGTCTGAACGGTGAACTCTTGACCTTGATAACTGCTATATTTCTAGATACCGCTAGTCGGCGCTGTGGCACCGTCATGTGCATTCGTCTCCGAGCCAGCTGTTGTGGCTGCTGCAGTCTCCGGACCGGATCGATAGTTATAGGAGTCCTGCATTTGGTAAAAATGCGTGTTTTCTTGTCCCTTTTCCGATTGTACAGTATTTTTTCAATGTCACTGTGCATTTTTACCTCAAATAACGTACGCTTAACTACAAATACACTGTTTGGTTTTGATAGCTAACGTTAACGTTACATATTGCAGGTTCTCTCATTTGTGACCGGTGGTTTCTATGTGTACCGATGGATTCGAGCCATGGGGAGTGATGGTAAGAAATCCATATTGACTTATATACATTTTTCTGTATGAATATAATAGAGTACATCTATATTTTTAGCGTAATTTATATATTTTACACATTTTATTTCCAAATGTCCATTCAACCAAACCGAAAGAATCACTCTGTTTAGAAACTTATCCCAACGTCTCCACATCGACAGACGAACAGAAAGCCACTTTTCTCTTGAAATCGCAGAACCCACAAATTTTAGAAAAGGTTGGGCTTTTCGTCTCCCTCTGCTTTAAAAAAAGAAGTCAAACCCAACCTGTTTAGAAATAGACAACACTGGTATTATAGTAGAATAATATTGTTCATAACTGTCCATTGTCACTTGTATATCAATGTTTATACAATGAACTTGTAATTAGCACTTGAGCACGACCTTGCAAATAAACTTCTATATTGCACAGTTTGAAAGAATTTCTAACAAAATTTGGTTCAAAGATGGAGTCAGCCCGATTAATAATAAAAGCTTTCATGGCTACGCTATACAAAAGATGACCGAAGTTTTGTTGTTATCCAGTCGTTCCCACTGAAGAGGTGTTCGTCGGCGTGGCTGTGTTCGGTGTGTCCGTACTGGTGGCAGTCCTGCTCATCATTGGTGCAACCCACGTGAGTCAAATCTCAGGACGTTATCAGAAATGCAAATCAAATTTTGATGACGTTGCAAAACTTCATACCGTTAGCATCACTCACGCGCATTTTTGTGATCTAAGTTTACCAATCAATTCGTTAGTGCCTGAGAAGTCTATAAATCGTCTTACCTTCGCCAAGAAGGTTATGTTTTCGGTATACTAGGGTAGTTTGTGGGGGTGGTGGCAAAAGCTTATCAATTAAGACCAGCATAATTCGAGAACACCCTGGTGGATTGTACTAGTATTCGATATATATGTAGGCCTTCTGTACCCATTCCAACTTGTATATAGGCTGCGTACCTGACTCAATTTTACTGTTGTTAACGTTTACAGAACAATCCCACGCTCTGCCTGATCTGGGTTATCTGGGCAGGTCTCCATCTCGCCCTGGCGATCGCCTTGGCTATCTATGCAGGAGTGGTCACGTTTGCCCTGAGTGTAGGACCAAATGACGCAGTAAGTAACGATCATGGTGAGACCTCGCTGCGACCTAAATTTGATTTGGGTAACTCTTGATTTCATAACTGGAATATTATGCACGATTTTACAAAATTTGAGAAGTATGACTAAAAAGGTTACAAAGCGTAAAAAAGTTCCTTTATCTTTGAAGTTCGTTGAGCGATCTGTCAGATTTTAGGTCGCAGCACGATCACAGAGAAGTCACTGCCCTGTCGTATCATTGAGACACTACCAGACGTTGTTACATTCACGTCTCTTTGTGCCCAGCCCCTTTTCCAAACACGAAATAAATGAATGTATTAGTCTATACGATAGCTCTTAAACTGAATGAATATATACATTTTGAAGAAAAGGTGGGAATTTAGTTGTCTTTCAAAAGTAGTTTCTGATCGTACTCTCCAAGCAGAGGTTAGGCTCTGGCTGTTTTTGACGTTTTTTTTATGCGATTTTATCGGGCTTTCTATTTTGTACTGTTTTCTTTATGTCTCTTGAATTGGTTGAACGAGACATAAAGAAAACGGTACAAAATAGAAAGCCCCAAAAAGCCTTTAAAAAACCTCAAAAACAGCCGGAGCCTAATCTTTGGAGAGTAATTCCTAGACACACTCGAACACACAAAAGTACGCAAGCGCACATAGTACATGTGTATATTTACATTTGATTTTGATAGACCAACTAACCTAGAGCCTTTTCCCCAAATAGGGTGGATTTGTGGATCTCATACGGTTCCTTACCATAGCCCTGATGGCTATTGCCGGCGTCATCATTGTTGTCCTGGTAAGTATGAAAGGATCATAACCTTCACATGGACTTTTCATGACAAAATTTCCACTTTAGTCAACAAATAATTTCCAACCATCGTGTGTATTTTTCTCATGTGATGTGTCAGTCTCCCCTATTATGCATATATATATTCCTCGCTCTTTATCGTGCCTATCTATGAATCTACCTACCGTGTCTTTCTTACGTAATATCTGACCCACGCCCTCTTTCGTTCTAGTTTCCGCTCTCTATAGTCTACAATTAATTCCCTCTCTCATGTTCACATTCCTGTACTATACATGTATGTAGTTATAGACCTTAGACAAGTATCATTGTATTAATTGACCTATTATTGTTGCCTTACAATTGTACCATGTACAAATGTCGGGCAATAAAGTTCATTCATTCATTCATTCTCCTGTTGTGTTTTCAGTCGTACGGCATCATAGTTGTGTGCTCCCACTACCGAGATCTCAAGGACTCGCCGGAAGTGCGCTCAACTCCATACGAGGTGCTGATCGCCTATCTTACAACTGTGGTGTAGTATACTGCTGACTTTCATACCAGGAACGTAAATGCATTTCTGAAACAGTATTTAAGAAAAGTAGAGGAGCTGTTCTATGTCTATTGAATGAAAACAATATGCTTGTTGTAAATTTCATTTGTTAAATCGTCCACGTACTAGACTTCATCTGTGCATCGTCTAGTTTTGAGTTGACTTACCTTGTACTCTTATCTTCTTATAGATGCAGCTGGTTTGAGAAAAGCCGCAGGGAGACAACAATTTGTTCCCATCTACAAAAGAAAAAAAGTTTTATATTAGCCATAAAGTGTTAGCGCAAAAGGTTGTAAAATAACTAGAATCTAGAAACGTGGCTAATTGGTATAGCACAAGTGATTTTATTATGCAATAGTAAGGTTTGAGCGAAAGACGGAAATTTAAGTTACGAGTACAATTTAAGTTACGTGCCTTCTTTGTGGCTGCTTTTACTAATATTTTCCGTCCCCGCCATGTATACTGTACTCTTTTACTCTCTAACTCCCTCAATATTACGGCATATCACAAAGCTAGGGGGTATGACAGGACGGCTGCCAACCCATGGTCAGCCCTAAAAGCTTGTAGTGGTTTCCACTGTCGGTGGCTTTAATATATGTAGCCAGGCAGCTGAGTCCACGCTCTAAATAAACGCAGAAAACAAACAAACAAATCGAAAGCAGTCTTTGTTTGCCAGGGTTTACCGGATTTACATGGCTTTCTCTGGTACGGCTGTTGACAGGTTTAAGGTATTGATTTAAGCGTTTGCGTTTACAAATTGCGACTTAAGACAAATGTGTCATTTAGATTACTGCTGTTCCTACAATGCCCATATGTAGATCAATTTTCATCAAATACCGTTACAGAAAAGATGTGTTGTGTTTGCTGTGTTTCTAACTTAAGATAATCCTTGATTAAACGCAATTCGAGCTGTTTGGCTGCCTCCTCTCTACTTTTTACGTACACAAAATGCTTTCGTCACGGAAAAATGCTGCACTTCCTACAACACGCACAAAACGCCTACGTCACTACAAGTGTTGGTGTTTACCGTGAAGAAGGACATATTCATCCACCTGTCCGACGACATACGGCCTTGGTCTGGTTGCAGGTAGGGTTTACCTTCCAAGACATCGTCAAGCTCTACTGAATACAGTTCTACTTTCCAAGGTATTTCTCCATACGTTATAAGCTAGAAAGTTAGAGTGTGTTATTAACGATAAAGCATCATGTTTACTCAGTAAATACGGATGGTTAAAGCCGGATAAACTGGCGATTCTATCAGGTTGTTCTCAATTAAGCGACACCTGTCGCTTCTGACCATGGACGAAATGTTTTTGTAATTGAGTGACAGCTGCAGCTGCCTCGCTGTTCGTCTCACTGTAATAGTGCAAAACAAGTCTTTTTCTTACCAAGTGGAGGTTCGTTTGGTTTGAAAATTTAAATGGAAAGTGTGTATGTAGTCTAATATTTCTACCAACGTCGTAAATGTGACAAAATTCCGAGTGAAGATCTGATCCACTTGCCACGTTGCCACACCCTTTATTGTGTCCATCGGAACGCAGGGCAGGTGACAGAAATAACACATTTCGGCTCCGGACATTTCGACTCCTGACATCTCTAGAGTTCATACGTACGACGTTGCCATGACTTAAGTGTAGATAACGTTGCGTATTAGGGACGTGAAAAGGCATACATACCCGTTATCGTTTGATACCTGTCATTGTATTTTGTTGTCATTTGCATGTGAATAGCTCCGTTTGTCAAGCTTAATTGGGATTTGTTGTTCACAATCATCAACCGTGAGTAATTGTGAGCCACACCCTGCGACGTTTCAGACCTCTGACTACAGTGGAACAGGTGTTACTGTACGACTCTGTATCTTATATCTTGTTACGGCTCTTAATGCTTGCCATTTTTACATTCGGCGCTTGAACCCCTCCCTGTTGTTTCTCCAGAAATACCAGACATACCAAGAGGGCGCTGTGAAACCAATCATGTGCTGCTGCCGGCTCCAATCCTGCTGTTGTTGCGCACTTCGTGAAGGGTCACTCGCTGTTGGGATCATCGATTTGGTAGATTCATATACCGTTTATATGTTATGAAAACCTGTCCTATTCACACGTGAAAGAGATGATGAGAAACACGAATTTAACGTTTAGTATCGTATTTATCATTTACGTAACATATAGTATTTATCAGTTTGTAGTAACTACGTTTCCTCCGATTTTGTATATACTTATTCAATGAATGTGACAACAAAATTCACAATATGAGCTGAAACCTGAGAGAACAAAAATCTGAATAACACAAAAAACACATGATTCGATTATGAAAATATAGTATATACTGCATGATTGAATGTTTATCTAAATCCACAAACATGGCGTAGTGTGAATTGGCAATGTATCGCGATTGCTGATTTATCATCTTTAACATCAGCACGTACCAGTATTTTGTAATAACATATAACCACATGATGGTTTTTACTTCACAGATCCTATCAGCGATAGGGATTGGCTTGCAAGTGTGGTCAATTGTGTCTACTGGCAGTGGAGGTAAAATGAATGCCAAATACTCTCATTGTCTTTCCACGATAAGCGTTAATGTCAGCTACACTGCTGAAACAACTACTCATATCAATTCACAGAACATGACTATTTTCAGTAAAATTCCACATCTAATTGTTGTTTTTCGTAAGATATATCTGGGTCATGTTTTTTATCATTTTACTTTCCAGTCATTAACCCCTATGTGTTCGGCAACATCGGTGTCTATGGCATCTCCATTGTATTCTCCATCATACTCATCTTCGGCGCTTTGAAGGTCAGTAATCACTTCATGCAAAGTGGAGTGTGGCAAAATAATGATGATTCCATTCTTCGCTTTTAGTTCACAATTGAAACAATGTGGTAGGCCGGTATGATACAGCATTTTGTGGTGGTTAACGTGTTACGTTTGTGGTCAAAAATTTACGGAGAAAACCGCAAACGTGAAACAATTTCGTTACCAGTATTAGATCTGTGCAAACAATTGTAAACAATTTTTCCTAAAGCTACGTTTCCTCCTTACCCTCGCCGGTGTTTTGCACTTTTAACAATTGTTAGGAATACTTTTAATCTGATTTGTACACGCTTGTTTCATCGTGATCAGTGGAAATATATACAATTTCTTCATACTGAGTAACAACAGAACAGCAATTGATATTTTTCAGTTCTTGTGCCTCTCGTAATGAGTTCCAATGTTGACTTCTCATCGTAATAAATGTTACAGAACAACGCCTGCTCGTGCCTTGCTTGGGTCATCTGGTCAAGCATCTGTTTGGCACTGGACATCGCCTTGTTGGTGTGGATCTGTGTGGGCACGTTCGTTCTTGTTGGCCTCACAGCAGGGTCTGGCTTAGGGGTGAGTAAGATTAACATAGCTCCCGAGTCTCTACAGAAGACACTCTGGAGCTATAATGTGACTCGTTACCAGGCTAGAATATGATACACTGTCACAGTAGTAATCTCCAGGCAGATGTTGGGAGAAAAATCTTAACGTTACGGGTTGTCCTTTCCGAAGTAAACAAACACACAGAATAACCACACTCTCTCAACATCATGCTTGTCAGTGGATATTCAGACCACATTGTGGTCTTGTAAAAACAACGCCTGATCCCTTATCATTTCAGCTCATACATAATTTATGTGGTTAATTTACCGTTATGACAAGAGAAGAGCCGTTTTTTTTATCATGTGCCGATTACCCAGAATTCTGTCTAAGCAATGTTTGTAAGTACCAAAAAAAGTGACACCCAAACTAGTACTATCTTCTTTACTACACACACCTTGATTGTTGTTTTATGTTGATCTGTCTACATTTTGTTTCCACAGGCCGTCATTGCCATCGGTCTTATCCCTGTATACATCACCATCGCCATCCTCGTTGTGCTTGTCATTTTCTTGGTAAGTCTTAGAGAAAGAACATCATTCATTACCTCCGTGAAAAGTGAGGTATTCTTTTAAAGTCTATTTGTTTGTTTATTTGTCTTGATGTGTGTTCAAGTTTGTTCGAGGGGGGGGGCTACACCACTTACTCATAAGCTACCACTCAAGCATCACAACTAAAGCATGTTCAGAACTGAGATATCAAGCCAAGACGTTCAACCGCAGTACCTTAATAAGCCGCTAGAGGGCGATAATCTAATCATTTGTAGGTCTCATCAAGACCTACGCATACTCACATACCAAATATCAGTACAGTCCATCCAGGAACTCTCGAGTTATGCTAATCTTCTACACACATACACACATACCCACAAACGCTACCCAAAACATAACCTTCTCCGCGAAGGTAAAAACTCACCGAGGTATGAGATTTTATATTTTTGCAACAAAAGAAGTATGTTATACACATCACAGTATCATACGGGTTCTACATCTATTTGTAGTTAAACAACTCACTTGCATGATTTATTGTGTTTCAGATCTACGGCATTATGGTCGTCAACTCTTTCCGTCAAGAACTTAACGAGGCTGCGGCTGGCTACCCCGCGTCTTACCCGGTACGATACGCCTTCAAGACTCCTTCTAGTTTTATTCTGACAATTAGTACAGCTAAGTCTTATCTCGTGTTGTTATTCCTCTACTTCAAAGTGTACGTGTATGACAGAACAGAGCACTGGTTTATTTGAGGCCGTTGTAAAACAAGAAAATAACGCAAGGGGCAAGTTACTTTATATTACACAAAACATTTCAAATCCGAGTCTTTTTCTGTGTGTCACATCAAGGAAGCATATATGTTCATTAGATGGCGAGGAAGTGACGTGGATTCCAAATTTGGGAATATGAACCTTTCTGACAATCTTTTTTTTAATTTGAAAATGCCAAGTTCGTCTGCAATACAAATGTATGTCACAATCCTTCGCTCTTTTTGTACTGTTAACATTTCCTGATTTACTTTTGCAGATGCAAGCCGTGTGAAGAGGAAAGGTCCCGACTTCCTTATGATTTTTGTCGGCCAATTGGCAGAATGAAGGAAGACGAGTGTGATCTTTTTCAGTCTCTCTCATTACCAATAACAAATGCATGCAACTTGGTATAATCCAGCAATCAATCGGTTTACAAATAATCGTGCTTTACAAGTCCTAACAAAGGGTGTATGATTTATAAAGGTGCCCTTACTTCCATGTCTTAACATGTAGAAAGTCACATGCTCGCGTCCTTAAGCCCCCTTTACAAATCAAGAATTTAGTTCGGCCGAGTTGTCAGCGATCGAGCTCTAAATTACGAGGAGGCATGACCCTGATGCCTACGAACAAATGGCAGAGTTTCTTCGTCGGCATCAGGGTCATACCTTATCGTAGTTTAGAGCTCGCTGACAACTCGGCCGAGCTAAATTCTTGATTTGTAAAGGGGGCTTTACGAATAATCTCTTAACAAGAGACGTATTATCTTACTTATGTGTCGTATATTACTAGTGGTTCACTAGTTAAACGCTACGTCAGTATACGATATAGATGGGTCTATCCAACATTCACGGAAGGTGAGGAAAATTCCAATTTGCACGTGTTAAGTGAGTTTGATAACTTGTGCGGTATTGACCTGTTGTGATCTGTCTGTTACACATGACCCTAAAACTGTGCACCGTTGAAAAGATGCGTTTGCTACAAACTATAAGCCTTGAATATGTGCTATGAAAGTCATACTATCATTCAATGTTCTTTAGTTAGTTTTTTTGCAAGCATTATGCTCGTCACTAGCACTTAACTTTCAATTTGGTTCTAGATATCGGTTTTTGCATTCAGTATTGAAATTCGGATAATCGATGATGATGATGCAAATCTCTTACTTCAACTGCTCGGTGGCAAATGCACGAATAAACACATTAACAAAAAAGTAGTGATGTCTTATCACTGGATTTACATGGCTTCCTGGATTTACATGATTTACATGGCTTCCTCTGGTACGTCTGTGGACAGGTTTAAGCTTAGGTAGAGATTAAGCGTTTGCGTTTACAGACTCTTAATATAAAATAGAACTTTATTGCACGACAATTGTACATGGTACAAAGTATGGCAACAACTATTACATAAAGTACAAAATAGAGGTATAGGATAAATATACGTGTCATTTTGGACTACTGCTGTTTCTACAGTGTTCATGGGTAGATCAATTTTTATCAAATCCCGTTACAGAAAAGAAATGCTGTGTTTGTGGGTTTCTAACTTAAGATAATCCTTAATTAAACGTAATTCGAGCTGTTAGGCTGCCCCCTCTGCACTTTTTACGTACACAAAATGCTTTCGTCACTGCAAAATGCTGTAACAAGTTCTACAACACGAACAAAATGCCTACGTCACTGCAAGTGTTCATGTCTACGTGACGAACATATCTATCAACCTGTTGGACGGCATACGTGACGACATTGGCCTGCTCGCAGGTAGGGTCTACCTTCCACGACATCGTCAAGCTCTACTGAACCCAGTTCTCCTTTCCAAGGTACTTCTCCATACGTCATTACCTAGAAACGCTAGTGCGTGTTACAAACGATCAAACATCAGGCTTTGCACCGTGAGTACGGTCGGTTAAATCCCGCAAAGCTGGCGGTTCTAGAGGGTGGTTCTCGATCTAGTCAATTAAGCGACATTAGCAGCTTCTGCACAAAATGTTATACTAATTGAGCGACAATTGCAGTTAGTACCTCGTTGTTCGTCTCACTGCAATAGTGAAAACCAACCGAAGTCTTTTTCTTACCAAGTGGCGGTTCGTTAAGTTTAAAAATGTAAAGGGAAAGTGTGTACTAGTATGTCGTCAACTATTTCTACCAACGTCATAAATCTGTGTGAAAATTTTCGTGTCGCCGCACCCTTCATTGTGTCCATCGGAGCCCGGGGCAGGGGACAGAAATAACACATATCGGCTCGATGTAGTGTTCATATGGACGATGTTGCCGTAACTTAAGTGACTTCCGTTATCGCTTGATATCTGGTAAATATTTGTTGTCTTTATATTTTGTTGTTGTAATTTGCATGCAAAGTGCTCGGTTTGTGGACGTTACTTTTTTGTTATTATCAGTCGTCAACCGTGAGTAATTGTGAGCTACACCCGTGACGTTGCATACCTGAATACAGTTGATCAGGTTTCACTTTATGTCTCTGTATTTTATGTCTTGTCTAGTCTCTTGCTTGCCATCTATACATTCGACGTTTGAAACCCTCACTTCTCCAGAAATTCCAGAGATACCAAGAGGGCGCTGTGAGACCAATCATGTGCTGCTGCCGGCTCCAATCCTGCTGTTGTTGCGCACTTCGTGAGGGGTCGCTCGCTGTTGGGATCATCGATTTGGTAGATTTACATACTGTCTTTCCATTTACGTAATTGCGATAGGTTATGAAGACCTGTTCTATTTACACATGAAAGAGATTATGAAATACAACAGTAGAAGCCAGTTAAGCCCCGGTCACAAAGCGCGTACGATTCCTTGCGATTCCTTCCGATGCGCAGGATAAGCGCAGTGCGTCGTAAGTCGGGGGAGAATCGGAAGCAATGGTTTAAGTATATAAAGCCGTGGTCACAAAGCGCGTAGTGCATCGTACGATGAGGTCATAAGAGCGTGCCTGCGTCAATCGCAGTGAATCATAGTAAATCGGGGAGCGTCGTATGGCGAAAAATAGAGCTGAAATGGATTTTGAACATGTTCAAAATTTCGCCATCGTCGTAAGATTTTATTTGCCCCCATAGCAGAGTTCATTACGGCAATTTTTGTCTACTGATGAGGTTATAGATTTATGATTTTTTAGCATGTTGTGATGGTTTCAGTTTTCCCTGATATTGTCGATATTGACGAAAAGGGGAAATATATCAGTCGCAACTGCCACAGTCGCAACCAGAGAACAGCGCGCACCGCACAGGTGATGCAGACAATTGTTTGATCGCTTCATGCACGTGAGTTTATAATTAGATCAAATCTCAGCTCTCGTCGGTCTTGGGTCAGTTTACCATAATCGTAATAACCATGGGGACAACTCGAACATAAAGGCAGGCTCTATGAGTCGGAAATACATATGATATAATGCTTATCATATGATTTTTGTATGATGGTATCTTTTTGTTGATAGCATATCATGATACGATCTTCGAAAGAGCCTGACACGTAGAGCCGGCAAGCAAGCCGAGATAACCATACCAGTACTCACACTTGATTTGAACTTTTGCTTGCAATACTCTTGTTGTCATGGTCTTTTTTAATTTATTTTTACAGTTAAAGATATTATAGGAAGGTATTTAACAGCTATGTCCACATTTTGTTGGTTAAAGAAGCACAAAAGCGGTCAGACGGCTATACAGAAGAGACACAAGTGAAAAATCGTGCGACGCTGAAAAAATTTTGAACACCATCCGATGCGTTGCGATGGCTTGCGATGCTTACGATTTTCTTGCGATGTACTGTGCTCATCGTACGATATGCGGAATAGTCCATCGTAAGGAATCGTACGCGCTTTGTGACCGGGGCTTTAATTGCACCACGGATAATCGCACACTTCTGTTGACTGCACGAAATCCCCAAATCCCGTTGTGGCGCGGTCCAGCTTAATAACTTCGCTTTGTTGCACGTTCGGATAATTGAACGAAATGCACTGGCAAATGGGGTGTGCAGTTAAGAGGCTTCTACTGTATACGAATCCAGCGTTTAGCATTTATCAATCTGTATTTCTAGCATCTATGTTTTATCCGAGTTGGTATATCTTTATTCAATTAATGACAACAAAATGCACAATATGAGCATGTACAATATTAATGCACAATATGTGCATATAGAACCTGTTAGAATAAAAATCCCAATAACACAAAAAACACTACATGAGTACGAAAATGTGACATACATACTGATTGAATGTTTTATCTAACTATAAGTATCCACAAACATGGAGTAGTATGAATTGGAATTATCAGGTACTGGTTCATAATCTTTGACATCAGCACGTACTAGCATTTTGTCATTGCATATGATATTTTTACTTCACAGATCCTGTCAGTGATAGGACTAGGCTTGCAAGTGTGGTCAATTGTGGCTTCTGGTGGTGCAGGTAAAATGAATCTTCCTTATGTGACATTCTGATTGTCTTTCCGAGATTGGCGTCAAGAATGTCAGCTACTGTCTAAACCGCCATAACAGCTACTCATATCAATCTACATAACTTGTGGCGATTGTTTGCAGTAAAATTCTACATCTAATTGTTGTTGGGTTCTTATAGACATATCTGAGTCATGTTTATCATTTTACCTTCCTTAGTGCTTTGCCCAGGGTACACCTGTTGGGTCTTTGCCAATGTGTTCGGCAACATCGCTAGCTATGGCATCTCCATTGTGTTCTCTATCGTACTCATCTTCGGTGCTTTGAAGGTTAGTAATTATAATGGCAAGTGGAGTGTGACAAAATGATGACAAGTCCATTTTTCGTTTTTAGTTCACGGTTGAGACAATGTGGTAGGGTGGTACACAACAGAACAAGCATTTTGAGATGGATTTTAAGTTCGCTTTCAAGAATTTAAGCGGCCTAAAACCACGAACATGAAACCACAGAGAACGTAATTATCTTTTGAACTTCGGCATCAGTATCATATTTCTATAAATATTGTATTTTGCGTTTGAAAATGTTTACCTTTCTCCCAAAGTTACGTTTTCTGAAGCTTCTTGCCGCTACGTCGGTCATCTGTACTTTTAACACTTGTTTTCACTACTTTTAAACTGATTTGTACATGTTTGTTTCATCATGATCAGTTGAAATATATACAATTTTCTTCATACCAACAGCGGAGCAGTAATTTATATTCTTAGTAAGCAATGTAGTTCTTGTGCCTCTCGTTATGATTTCCGATGTTGTACTCATCGTAATAAATATTACAGAACAACGCCTGCGCGTGCCTTGCTTGGGTCATCTGGTCAAGCATCTGTTTGGTACTGTACATCGCCCTGTTGGCGTGGACCTGTTTTGTTACGTTCTTTACTGTTGGTGTCACCGCAGGAACCGGCGCAGGAGTGAGTATGATACACGGTAGTAATCTCCTAGCAGATGTTGGGAGAGAAAGTCTTAACGTGTCCTTTCACAGAATAACCAGAAAACGTGACGATTAATACATATAATAATAACATTAGGTCGTAGGTGCAAATGTACAGTTCTTATCGATCAAAACTGTCATCAGCATACCAAATCAGTGTTCCTGTACATCCCTCACAACAACGTTTATGATTGGATACACAGACCACGGTGTAGTATTGTAAAAAAAAGGCCTGATGCCCTTATCATTTCAGGTCTACCGGTCATACATAATTGATGTGGTTAATGTACTGTTATGACAGAAGAAGAGCTTTTACCATGTACCATGTGCTGATTAGCCAGAACTGGCTTTGTCTAAGCAATGTTTAAAAAATACCGTCATGAAAAGAGTAAAGTGACACCCAGACTAGCACTATACTCTCCAGGCAGAGGCTGGGTTAGGTTGGACACAGCGAAAAAATATGACAAATTAGAAAGCCCGATAAAAATGACTAAAAAAACGTTGAAAAAAAAACAGTCAAAGCCTAACCTCTGCTTGGAGAGTAAGCACTATCCTCCTAACTACAATGTACATGCACCTTTGTTGTTTTAGGTTGATATACTAATCTGTCTACATCACCTTCCCACAGGGCATTGTTGCCATCATCTTTTTTCCTTTCTACATCACGATCGCCATCCTCGCCCTGACCGTCTTTTTCTTGGTAAGTCTTGTCTCGAGTTATGCTGGTCTTCTACCCGCAAACGTTACTCAAAAGATAGCCTTCTTTGCAAAGATAATGAGACGGGTTCTATTTGCAGTTAACGACTGACTTGCATGATTTAATGTGTTTCAGATCTACGGAATCATGGTCGTCAACTCCTTCCGTATGGAACTTAACGAGGATGGCTACCCCTCGTCTTACCCGGTACGTCACACATCTAAGACTCATTCAAGTTTTATTCAGTCTTAAGTATAGCTAAGTCTTATCCCGTGTTGTTATTTCTGTATATGACATTTAAATGAGCTACACATGTTTATCAGACAGTGAGGAAGTAGTATGGGTTCGAGATTGGGGAATATGAACCTGTCTGACAACCTTTTTTGATTTGAAAGTGCCAAGTTACGTCTACATACACTACAAGGGTTTGTCACAATCCTTCTGTCATTTTCATTTTGTTCTGTAAACATTTTCTGATTTACTCTTTGTAGATGCAAGCCGTGTGAAGAGGAGAGGCGCCAGCTTCCTCATGATGTTTGTCACTTCATTGACAGAATGAAGGAAAACATGCGTGTTTTTTTCAGTCCTGTAGATTACTAATAACAAATGCATGCAGTTTGGTACAATCTAGAATCAATCGATTTACGAATGATCGTGTTTTACAAGAGCTAGCAACGGTGTCCTTACTGACATGGGTCTTTACATGTAAAAGTCGCGTGCTTGCGTCTTTACAAAAAATCGTTGAACAAGAGACGTATTACCTTTCTGATCATATTACAGTTGTATTACTCATGATTCACGATCATTTAACGCTAAATCAGTGCACGTTTTGAATAGTAGCGCCTATCCAACAACGAAGGTGTGAGAAATCCCATTGCATGCGTGTTAAATGAGTTTAACAAATTGTGTACATGTAAGCATTGATCTAACAAACGTTAAACTGTATTGACAACATTGAGAAGATATGCTTGCTATAAACTATAAGCTTTAACTATGAAAATCATTCAATGTTTTGTAACCATATTTATGCATGAAATTTCGTCACTAGTGTGTCAATTTGGTTCTGGATATCTATGTCGGTGTTTGCATTCATTATTGAAATTCGGATAATGATGCAAACCTCTCACTTACTTCAACTGTTCGGTGGCAAATGCTATCCTGCACGAATAAAAACATAACCAAGAAGTAGTGGTGTCTGATCATAGTGAATGGTGTTAACGATTATTGCGTTTCGTATAAGTAATTCTATATGTAGCTCATACGCTTATTTCACTTCTATTGAGATTCTTTTTCTAATGGGCTGAGACTAGCATGTTCTATCAAGGAGCTTTTATCAGCTTGTAAGCGGTTGGTTCTGTAACCGCGCCGTAATTACGATAAAAGCTCCTTGGTTCTATGTGTAATATACGTGAAGAACAGTATTAGTGTTTGTTGTCTTGTATTAATTTTTTTTTTTTCTATTTTTGCTTTTGGACAGACGAGGACGATGTGGCACTGCACTCAAGTTTTTGTAACTTATATTATCAATGCCACATACACGGTATAGACAGAAGGAAAGTCGTGTAAAGTGCCTTTCCCAAGGGCACAACGTCGGGGGCACGGTGGGAATCGAACTCAGGACCCATAGATTCCGAGCCGAAAGCTCTACCAGTTACGCCACGCCTGACTGTATTAATTACGGCGCGGTTACATCGTCGTAGGCTATGCCTTTCACACAATTTTATGTCACTGCATTTTCAAGCAAGCCATGCTATAACCGACCGCTTACAAGGATCTAAGACAGCAACTAACCTTTGCAAGAAATACGAAAAGACTATTCCAAGAATGCCATACAGAACGTATGCGATAGTGTGACATTTGTTCGTATTTGATTGCTTCTTCTGAAAATGGCCTAGAGCCACGAGACACAGTGAGGGTAAAGAGCGATGAAAGCAAAAAGAAGTTGAGACAAAATGACCCGACTCAGCGAGCAACTCATAACCTTTGTTTTCGGACAAGGATTACCTTCTATGGGGGGCACTTACATCCGATTATAGGCGAACTGGTAATACAAATGCTTCTTTTCTTTTTCTTTCAGTGCTGTTGTGCATAAAACCTTTACAGGCAGTTGTGAATAGGAAAATAACCCACCGGGACAAATCTACGCGCCCAGATTTAATCCACCGACATTCCACTCCATAGTTGTTAATGGTTTGTCCCTTAATGTGATAGGTATTGGGTTACCTGACACCTGAAGACGACCTGTGACGCATGAGAACCCGCCATTGTTCTCTCAAAACATTGACACTTCAAGGAACCACCTAACATTTCAGTAACCGTCCACACACTTGTTTTTGCTAAAGCTTTTCCGTTAGCATTTGCGCGACCTCGCAAAATTATTGGGAGATAAGATAGTAGTAGTTAAGATAGGAATAAAAAGGAAAGATTTTAGAGTTTGTTTTTCGTTGTTGAGACAGTTTCGGCCCTGGAGGCAGACATGCCCAATCATACTTGCTCAACCGCATTCCAAGGCCTGAGCGCCACGGTTCGACGCTTCAGTACCCACAGGTAAATAGGCGCATATTCGCCACGCAGGATTCGTACCTGGTTGTGGCGTTACTATTAAAGATACGCACATGGGCTCAACATGCAGGAAAAACACGATTTTTTTTGTAGTCAGTTCTGTTGTTACTATCAATAAAGTAATGTGACAGCCAATTTGGCCACATTACTAGTTATAGATACTGTTCTTATGTCTTACACATCATGAGCCGAAATAGATGGCATTGAAAACACTCTGGCACAAAAAAAAAAACACTATGAACGCTTCTTTTCTGCAGATGTGTTGTGCTTTGCCTGATCAATACAAAAGAAAGCCACTTGTTTATAGAAAACATTCTCCGTCTGAATAAATTCAAATCGCCCGGAGGCATTCGCGCGGCGAGGTCATCTGTGGTGCAACCTAGCCGCCACCCCCTTACATTTACATACTGGATCGTCCTGTCATCGGATTAAGCGTTCGTACCTGGAGAGACTACTTCGCGCAACAATCTGTGGATTTTCAAACCTCAGGTACGTACAAACGGCTGTTTTCTGGTCCAAACTACAAACGTATGTTTTGTGTGTCGTTTTCTAGACGCTAAGTTGCTAAGTAGAATGGTCCCAAACGGTGTTCTAGTCGCTACACACCTGTGTGAAGGAACAATACTTGATGATGTTTATCAACCGTCTAACCGTCAGTGTCCGGTCTTACGGGAGTATTTGTCTGACGATTTCTGCGAATCTTAGTCTGTTAGAGAATCCCGTCCTCAACACCATTTTTAAATTTTGAACTCATAGACACCATATGAGGCGTTCAAGATATGGGGAGGGAGGGTAGTAGTTTTCTACCTACGTCGTTAGATTTTCAGGTGTTGTTTTGCCCCTAGCGTGTGATTTGGGTGGGAACTTCCGGAGGGTCAAAACACACACAGTTGTAGAGCTAATCTCTGCTCTTCTTTAAAAGCAAAACAACGACATATTCTCTTTCCCATCCCCCAGAATCTGACGTATCTAATGACCTATTGTTGATTTTGAAGCCATCGGGTTTGACGGTTTTCTTTGCGTGTGTTTTTTGGGAACTCATGAATAATACATGATTGATTACGCGCCGTACCTGGCTGTGGGAGGGGAGATCCATTTGATACACATGAAAGAATGCTAGGACAGAAGAATCTGCTGACAAGGCCTGCAAATAAAAGAAATTGTCTAATACTCGGTATACTAAACTTTCTAAAACGACGCTTGATGTGGTGTTAGTGCTCTCAGTATAGTATATAACGTCACTATATACCTAAATTTCGTCTTTCACTGCTTCGTTTACATGCAGAGTCGTTTGCCCTGAGGGAGTGAATAGTTGCTTGCCCGACTCAAAACTGGTAACAGACTAATCAAGGACTTTTGAATGTCCTCGGAAAAAAGCAACAAAATGTATCTCCTGCATAGTGACCTTACTTAACTGAAAGAAGTTCGATCAAAACAGCTTTCGGTTGTTGTTATTGTATTGATTTTACAGTTGGAGCACGCAAAATGGCTGACCACAGTATGTGTCGGACGAAGGATTTAGTTTCATGTGAAGATCGAGGCAAATTGCAACCCAAACTGCAAAATTAGAACTTGACATAAACTGCTCTTTTCAATGTCTCTGATTTTGTGGTGAGGAGAGGTTGATATGAAAGTAGAAATGATCAAATAACTTTTCAGCATTTGCCGGAGACAAGTGACATGAGAAATACTAGTAGATAATGAATTCCAATCTCTTCTAGGGGAATTCTGAATTCCCCTGGATATACATACATTATCTTAGGGTGGTGATGGTTAATCTCAAAGGTCCAGTATGTCCATGTTGTAAAACCAGAACATGTTGTCTACTCGCACCCACCTGTTAACGATTCTTTTCAGTATCTCGAGCTGCCGCTAGGAGGCGCTGTCAATCATGGAAGGCCGAACGATGTGCTGCGGTCTGCTGAGTCTTCGGGCCGGGGCATTCTGGGTAGCGATTGTCTACACGGTAAGGAACTGTTTCAAAGTATTTTTGTTTTTCTTTGCTTTTGTGTGTAAACGGGGCCAGCCCGTTTAGACTAAGTAGTTTGTATCCTAGGCTAGAGTGACAGTAATTAGCTAATGTGCCTAGCAACGCCCGGACTCCTCTCAGTACTCTGATATCCTCCGTCAGCTGGCCGAAGAAGGCCCATTGTGGGAGATCGGATAACCACTGCAATTAAGCTAGCCGGCACTGGCCGCAGAGGTCAAATACCAGGGTTAATAGGAAAGGGGTTAAGGAACTTTGTGAATAACGGACAAACGCACGCAGAACTTGTTACCAAAAGTGTTAGGATAACTATTGAATGTTGACTATGTGACCGACGTTGTTGACTAATACTAGTAGTAGCGCTAGTCTCGACTTTGACTTAAGATGGCCCAACATTGTAACTCGACCGGAGCCGTTTGATTGACACCTTCGCCTGGGATCCC
Source organism: Branchiostoma floridae (assembly GCF_000003815.2). Classification (NCBI taxonomy): domain Eukaryota; kingdom Metazoa; phylum Chordata; class Leptocardii; order Amphioxiformes; family Branchiostomatidae; genus Branchiostoma; species Branchiostoma floridae. The sequence continues at coordinate 13,439,658 of NC_049992.1, read as the reverse complement.
ACGTCCGATATCTCGGTCACTGTGAATGGAATGTACAGAGTCCCGGACCGGCTGGAAGATGAGTTGATGTATAGCTTAGTAACCACGCCGGATCCCTAGTTACCGATCGATGATGTAACCGACATAGAAAACTCCAATGTTAGCGAAACTACGGGACGTTTCCCGTTGAAACATGACAGAATTGTTGTGAGAAGTTGTACTCATAGTTTAGGATAGCAATGGCGACTGACAGAAGTCGGATTCGAATGTTAATAAGATTTCTTTGTGATGTACAGTGTTCTAGAGTGTCAGAATACCTGTTGCTCCTTCCCTCTCTCAGAGTTGGTACGGTCCAGAAAGTTTGACAGCTGCATTCGAACTTGCATTGTAAAGTTTTGGCCGGTTGTGCCCAAAGCAGTTCCAAGGGGGTGAGTAGCCCGAGGGCTGACCGAGGCATAAGTTCACGACCCCTCCGGTCTGACCCTCAGGTGAAGCCTCCGAGGAGCTTTTTAATATGAAATTTACTGGTTTTCTTACGCTTTGCCATTCAATGTCACTTGAGTTCCGGACTTTTGAGAAGTTATTAGTCCACATTTACATGTTTCCTGGGCCAATCAGATTCCAAAGATTCGCATAAGATTAGCCGTATTTGGTCTTGGCCCAACCAAAAATTTAGAAGATAAAAAGGAGACACTCGATTCGGAGAGGGCAGTTTCGTGCCGTAGCAGTCGTTTCGTGCCGAGAAAGGTAGCGGCCTCGGGCCGTGGCAGTTTTGCCACGTGCCGAAAGAAGTTGTGGAAAGATCTGGAAAGTTTGGACTTCAGTGACAGAAAGTAGGATCTGGACTTTGCCAACTGAGAGCGAAGAGTACTTCTGATTGTTACCACCGACGGCCATCACCAGTTGAGTTGTGAATAAAGTCGATCTCGAGAGAACTTGAACTTCGCCTTGCCTCAATCACTACGGACATCACAGCAGGGTCCAGGCTAAGTCTTGGCACTCTCACATCTGGCGCTGCGAGCAGGACGATCCGGAAAAAAGTCGCTGGGAAACACCATCGGACCTCAAGTTCAAGTGGACGGGAGGAAAGAACGACTTTAACAAAGGAGAACGCCGTGCAAGAAGATCAACCCCGAAACTGCGAAGAATGGCGGGACAGTGCGGTGGACTGGAAGGGAAGGGCACGGCGAAGCCCCATGGGCAAAGCTGATTTGGACGAGAGGTGGGTAGTACTGTTGTTTATGGACAGACCCACGTTGCACGGCTTTTACCCGGTCATAGTTAATAGTGTTTTGATAGATTTGACAACAGAAACGAGCGAGAAAATGGAGAGAGAAATCAGTGCCCTTGTTAGATTGTCGTTTGCTTTGATGGTACTTGTGGGAACGGGAACTTCGACAGGGACCCGGGGGCAGGCTACGTCCAGTCGGTGTAGCCGGAGGGACGTGCCGAGTCCAAGTCCTAGAGTAGGGGGTCCGGGATACCCACCAAACAGAGATAGATCCCCGAACCGGTATGGAAAAGGCGCACACGCCACTTGTTGTCGAGACGTCAACGCTGACGCTCGGGCACTAGATGTCTTCCAAATACGGAAGGTCGTCGGAGTGGTGCCCTAGTGATCCGTGTTGATAATTGTCTCTGTTTTTTTAGGATGGATAGATTGACCCACGGCACGGTTAAGGATTAACGAGTAATGGAAACCCTTTTGATTTTGGCATGGATATGCAAACTGTTGAAATGTGAAAAGTGATGATATGGGAATATGATAGTATTAAGTTGAGTTTTTGGCTCCGGAGCGCCGGCGGTCGTAGTCGGTTGTGTGATTGCGTCAAGTTCGCAAGTCCGCTTCCGCCAAAATTATGTCAGAGAGAGATATGTTGATGATGTAGTAGTTAGATACCTCAGGTGTACCTCGGGACGGCTGTCCCGGTGCACACCTCGGGCTTCTTGGTGGGTCAGCCCGGCTAGTATTGCGTGTAGGCATCCAAATCGGACTCGTGCAAACTGGCAGGTTGGTTCCCAGGTTGTCAGGGGAGGGGCAGTTGTTCGGCTGGTAGGGCACGCTGGGACGGGCTGAAGGCAGCCGTGATATTGTGTAGATTAGAGTGATGTTGTGGCATGGAAGCCAAGGTTGACGGGCGCCCCTTCATGACGTTTGGCTCGCCGCTGCTGCTCATGGGTGGACTCACCAAACCGGTCACCACTCGCCGTACGAAGTTGTGCAATCCAACACCCAAACGGGCGGGTTGCAGGCTGACTACATCGTGGTGGCAGCGTCGGCCAAGCGGGGGTTCGAGGAGTCTGTCCCCTGAGAAGTTTTGAGTAGACGCAGGACGCGTCCGGAAATTCAGTTTTGATGTTGTTTTATGGAAATTAGGGATGAAGGGAAGGAGGATGAGATGGAAAGGTACCCTTTGTGACAGTTTTCCTTTCGCGACGCTTGATCTGCTACTTCACTCGCAGTGCTCAGTTGTGTAACCCAAAACCCAAACGGGCGGGATTCAGGCGAAACGCGTCGTGGTGACAAGGGCGATCAAGCGGGGATTACTGTCACATCGGAGTTGATTGGTAGATGAACGCGTGGACCCAGCAAAAGGGGCGCGTTGGAAATGTTAGGATAAATTGTTGTGATAACCTGAGACGGTGGATGAAGTAGAGTAGAGTTGGTAACGTGATACGTCCGCGGACCCTGAGGTTGAACAAGGTGCCCCGCTGGATGAAATAGGCTAAGGATAGGTTAAGGATTAGAATTAGCTCGGTACAGAAAGTACCGCGAAACGGTTCTCCGACATATGTTGGACAGAAGATGTCAACAGACATGAATCCAGTGTGATGGTTTCATATTGTGTTTGGAGATACCAGAATTCTCTTAAATTGTAACTCTCGACACAGGGTCGTATGAGTGCTTCTCCGCCCATCCACCTGGGGAAAGGATTGATTTGATAGTACTAGTGATAATGATAAGGATAAGTTAAGGTGAAAATTTAGTGTAAGATGTGTTAGGTGAATAAGGTAGAAGACCGGGTTAGGGCTTGTGTATGCGTGTGTCTGTTTCAGTACTGCAGGACTACCACCCAACGGCCTGGCCAACCGGACATACCGGCTCCTTCGATTCAGCTCAGCTATACGAGACGTTCCGAGCCAGCGTGGCCAAGACTAAGTTCTCCTACGGCACAAGGCTGGGCACTGGAAGTTCCTTCTACCCACTACAAGGTCCAAAAGCAGACCATCCCGTTGAATTCTCCAAGTCCAACACCAGGCAGGCTGCTGGACTTCATCGACAAGGGAGTGATCAGCATAAAGAAGCTGAAGAACCTGATCCTGGACGACGGCTGACAGTATGTTGGACATGGGCTTGAGTCAGAGATCTGCAGGCTGGTGGAGACAGCTTCCTGGGACATGCCACGCAAGGGTGACAGATAGACCCTGGTGTTCAGCGCGACCTTCCCGGAGGAGACCCAGAAGCTTGCGCAAGACTTCCTGGAGGACTACATCTTTCTGACCACCGGCCGTGTGGGCGGAGCAAGTACCGACGCGGAGAAAATCTCCGACAACCGAGAAACTTAGGCCGGAAACGTGTGCTGGCGTCGACGTGGCGGAGACTTAGAGGAATGCTGATTTCTCGGACAATGACTAGTCTCGTTCGGACGCAGTCGCGACCATGGAAAGACGATGACGTCAATCATGTGATGCAGTCCGGGGACGTCAACAGCCTGCTGCGGTCGCAAGCGATGGGGTGTCGTGGAACATTGATACATCATCATTTCTACTCCTCCCCGCGTCCGCCTTCGGGCCGTCTCCCAGCGATCTCTCGCCGGACACTTTCTCCACTGTGGTACTTCCAGACGATATGGAACCGCTGGAAAATCCGCTTCTCTGCTTCTCCCCGCTCCAGTCCTTAGGCGAGACTCCTTACGCCACCGAACTTTTCCGTATTGGCGTAACCGTTCTACCGCCGACAACCTCCCCAGTCTGCCATGGTACCAGTCTGTCTCCGGAGCTGCCACCAACGTTCGTCGTGAATCGTTAGCTTCGCGTCGGTGGAATTCCCCCTGGATGGACATCGTATAGAGACCAACCCCGCCAGAACGGTCGAAACGGGGTATGATCTTGTTCTCGGAGAACTAGTGAGGACGCAGAGCCCATGGATTACGTAGCTGAACCCATGGATTACGAAGCAGAACACTGTTCCTGACGTAATGAACGCTATTCCTGACAAGGATCCCGTCATGAACGTTGAACCTGTGCAGAGTACTCGAGGCCTGGAGACGACGAGAGCCAGCCTCCGAAAACGAACTGTGAAACAAAAAGACATTCCGTGACGTAACCATTAGGGTAAGGTTAAGATAGGATAGGGTAAGGTTAAGATAGGATAGAGTAGGGTTAAGATAGGATTAAGGTAAGGATAGGAAATGTGTAAGTGATGTATGTGTTTTGACACGCGGTCAATGACCGAGACGAAGTAGTAATGACTAGATTTGTGATTGATGGTAACAAGCGAAGCGTGCGGTAGTCCTGATAAGATAGTTAATAGTCGGGTAATCGGGTCAGGATGGGTGGCCCCAAGGAGGTAGCGTCCTTGCCTTGATGAAAGCGCTGAGTTAATGCCCATGGAGAGGTGAGGGGTTTAGATAAGTTATAGCCGGGGAGCTCCCGCTAGGCTCGCAGTAGACCCTTGGAGAAGGTCACCGGGGTGGTTGTACACAGCACCCACTGTTGTGTTTGCAGTACGAATTGTTATTGTAGCGGGTCAGTGCCACTTTGCCTTGGTAGAGGCGATTACAAAATAATTAGCGGTTTGTTGCAGTCCCAGTTCCGGATGATGTTGTTTCTATCGGGGCTCCCTTACGCAAAATTATTTCTAACAAAGGGAATGGAGAACTCCTGTAATAGAATTCTCCATTTGTGCCAATGTCGGCGCCCGTAACCGTTAGGAGTGCTTCAGTTCATACCCTTTAGGAACTGCGGCACTTGTTGTTCTTCCGCCCATTCTAGAGGCGAACGTGATATCGAAAGGTTCGAATCATCGAAAGTTGCCATGTCTGGGTCACTGAACCCCAGCCAAAGCGGAAGGAAATAAATGAATCTGTCTCATACAAATTTTCCAGGTTCAGCAGCACGACTGTTCGACCCTAATTGAGTGTTCCAACGAAATCCGCTAGTTATTCAGGCCAGCTTGAGTCCTTTTTGTCCTGTCCATGATGTTGACAGTTTGTTTGGATGTTTTACAGCAACCATTAGTCACATCTCCTTTGGTATGTGTGTCCTTGGAGGCAAGTGCGGTCTCAAGCTGCACCTTCTTCCTCTTTAGTGATGTTTTCTACAGCAAGGGTCAGTTATGGGACGAATGTTTTAAGCCCTTTATGAACTGTACCTCTGCCGCTCCTGCATACGTTGAAAATTGATACAGGCAGTGACACGTGGTTCGACGTCGTCACCCCTGACACCAGAAAGTCACGCCCGAATGGCTGACTCGTACCGCATGTCTGGTGTCCCGTCTACTGGTCGTGGAGATCATCTCCGTAGTTAATTGTCGCTAAGGGTGGTCCAGGTGAATTTAGTAAATGAGTAGTTACTGAAGTCCGAGTTTTCGACTGGTACCTACGGCCACACCCGTAGCCGTTGGAAGTGCTAGCAGCGATAGGGCGGAGAATGGTTGTTCTCCTTGTACCTCCTGTCTGGTGTACCGTCCTTCTCGAGAGAATCCCACGGGGTCATCCCCGCAAAGCTCTTGCACGAATGAGTGTAATGGCAGCAGTGACAGTACGTTTATTGCAGAGATCCTTTTCTGTTTGAGAAAACGACAGCCTCCACAGTTTATTGCCATTCGGAGGTGAAGAAACAATAGTGACACAGGGGGTAGGAAAAGGATGTACTGATGCCAGAGTGTGCGTTCCGAATAAGATAGTTAAGGAGAGTCATTGCAAGGGGTAGCAGATATTGGATGTGCCTTGATAATCGGTACCCATTTGTCCCCCGAAAGTAACGTCCGCTACGCCGGGGACGGCGCAGGTTTTAAGTGGGGGTGTGTAAACGGGGCCAGCCCGTTTAGACTAAGTAGTTTGTATCCTAGGCTAGAGTGACAGTAATTAGCTAATGTGCCTAGCAACGCCCGGACTCCTCTCAGTACTCTGATATCCTCCGTCAGCTGGCCGAAGAAGGCCCATTGTGGGAGATCGGATAACCACTGCAATTAAGCTAGCCGGCACTGGCCGCAGAGGTCAAATACCAGGGTTAATAGGAAAGGGGTTAAGGAACTTTGTGAATAACGGACAAACGCACGCAGAACTTGTTACCAAAAGTGTTAGGATAACTATTGAATGTTGACTATGTGACCGACGTTGTTGACTAATACTAGTAGTAGCGCTAGTCTCGACTTTGACTTAAGATGGCCCAACATTGTAACTCGACCGGAGCCGTTTGATTGACACCTTCGCCTGGGATCCCACGTCCGATATCTCGGTCACTGTGAATGGAATGTACAGAGTCCCGGACCGGCTGGAAGATGAGTTGATGTATAGCTTAGTAACCACGCCGGATCCCTAGTTACCGATCGATGATGTAACCGACATAGAAAACTCCAATGTTAGCGAAACTACGGGACGTTTCCCGTTGAAACATGACAGAATTGTTGTGAGAAGTTGTACTCATAGTTTAGGATAGCAATGGCGACTGACAGAAGTCGGATTCGAATGTTAATAAGATTTCTTTGTGATGTACAGTGTTCTAGAGTGTCAGAATACCTGTTGCTCCTTCCCTCTCTCAGAGTTGGTACGGTCCAGAAAGTTTGACAGCTGCATTCGAACTTGCATTGTAAAGTTTTGGCCGGTTGTGCCCAAAGCAGTTCCAAGGGGGTGAGTAGCCCGAGGGCTGACCGAGGCATAAGTTCACGACCCCTCCGGTCTGACCCTCAGGTGAAGCCTCCGAGGAGCTTTTTAATATGAAATTTACTGGTTTTCTTACGCTTTGCCATTCAATGTCACTTGAGTTCCGGACTTTTGAGAAGTTATTAGTCCACATTTACATGTTTCCTGGGCCAATCAGATTCCAAAGATTCGCATAAGATTAGCCGTATTTGGTCTTGGCCCAACCCAAAATTTAGAAGATAAAAAGGAGACACTCGATTCGGAGAGGGCAGTTTCGTGCCGTAGCAGTCGTTTCGTGCCGAGAAAGGTAGCGGCCTCGGGCCGTGGCAGTTTTGCCACGTGCCGAAAGAAGTTGTGGAAAGATCTGGAAAGTTTGGACTTCAGTGACAGAAAGTAGGATCTGGACTTTGCCAACTGAGAGCGAAGAGTACTTCTGATTGTTACCACCGACGGCCATCACCAGTTGAGTTGTGAATAAAGTCGATCTCGAGAGAACTTGAACTTCGCCTTGCCTCAATCACTACGGACATCACAGCAGGGTCCAGGCTAAGTCTTGGCACTCTCACATGTGCACTTAATTGACAACAGAACCATACGTTCTTCATAAATCAATAAATAATCTAAATCGCAATATTTCTTATCCTAAATGAAATACAATTATAGAAATCTAATTTGGTTGCTTTCTGTTGTTCTTTATTCACATTGACTTCATTTGCACTCAGGTCTTGACACTCCTGAACCTAGCTTACTGGGTAACTTACCTGGTTCACCTCGGAGGTAAGAATCTAACTTTCTCAGGTCTATGCCCATGTGTCTGCCCCCTACGAAAAACACTAAAGCGAAAAAAAAACTTTACAAGAAAATATCTCTTCAAAATACGCTAGATCTGAGAAAGCTATCTTTTTTAAGACGAATTTATAACGGTTTATGTTTACTCTCAATATGATACCGATGTACATTGCTTCTTACTTGAGTTGACTTTTGAGATGATGAAGTATCTTTCGTTGTAAGGTGAATATATAAGGTTCCATGTGTACTTCCAATGTGATAACACTATAACTTACATTGCTTTGTACATGGTTGTCATTACCAAACCTCCCACCTCCCCAGCTGACGGTATGAGTGGTGTAGGCGTGGCGTTCACCATTCTCGGCACCATCTTCTGTTTCCTGCTACTTATTGGACTGTGTACGGTAAGTAACCTGCTATATACATGTACTGTGTACTGTAAGTAACCTGCTATATACATGTACCGTAGCGTTACAGCCTTATGAACACGTTGTATATTTATAGCAGCCTTGAAAGGTTTCGTATTTCCTACCTCACGGTCAGGAAATACGAAATCATAAACCTTGGCTAAACATTCACTTTGCTTCATGCCTCTGCCAGGATGTTATTCTTACCATGTTACTCTTAAACACTAAGTGTTATTGAATATGATAGTATATCGCCATGAGTTGTTTCTTCTTCTAGAAGACATTCCCGAAATTTAAAAAAAAAAAACTTGATCCGAACAGGCCTGAATCAAGCAGTACTGATACCATTAGTTCATCCCCTATAGCTAGCTGAGAAGTGAATGTCTGTAGCTTGATAAACATTTCGTCGTCCATGTCTTCCTTCTCTACAGTATAAGACCGGGCTGTGTATGGCGTGGATGGGCGTGGCTGCCGTCAACCTGGTGGCAGACTTCGTGGTCTCCATTTTGCTGACTCACTTCGTGGTCTGGTGGCCGTTCTGGTATGAGGTAAGGGTGTGAAGTTCTTATACACACTACTGCAATTTGCATCTGCAACATTCAAGATCGTTATAACATTTATCAGTCAGAACATATGGTAAAAGTTACAGAGAGACCATTGAATCATATTGTATTACACGATGATAGTCACTGATTAAAGTTTTCTTCTTTGTGCTCACGATTTGAATACTGCAATAAATGCACCAGTAATTAACTTGTGTGCAAGCAATGATGTCGGGAATATCCATCCTTCTAAGGAAACAATTTGTTTTTGCTTTCTAACCACAAAAAATGTTCGTGTATAACATTACAGAAAGGTATCGAGCAGGCGTTCCCCGGTCCGATCTACGGTCTGCAGCGTTGGATGTACCTGTTTCCCAAATGGCTCATCCTGTTTCTCTCAGTGGTCTTCCTGGTAAGTGTCGTTTACAGCAACGGAAGAAATATTACAAGCGTCTCCTACATTCTGTATGTATGTAAACAATGAAGAATAGATACATCGATCAACGTTGCTTTTAGAGAAAGAACCATTGGAGTGTGTATCCATCAAAACATGATGTATGATGTACAGATAAATGTATCAAACCCTGCCGATGCTTTACAGATCTACGGTGCAATCGTGATCACATCTCACGGCAAAGAAATGAACACGAAGACGTACAAGCCGAGGGGTAACTCACGTGCATGAGGGGAGGTAAGTACAGCAGGGGTCATCCACTTATATGGGGTGGGGTAAGCGAATAAAAGCATTCAATGGTGCAAACAAAATCTACTTTTGCTTAATCGTTCTCTAGGAAGGTCAGGGTTTTATGAATTTGTATTTTGTCTCAAAAAGCGTTATTCAAGTCGCTGGTATGGAATAATCGTGACTGCATATTCTACATTGGAACGTTACTAGAATGCAACATTTAGTGTATCATATTTTTTTCTTTGGAATAACATATCTTTTCCTTTTGTTTCAGTCCTGATCAAATATGCGCAAGGAAATAGCCTTGTTCAAACAGCGAGAGCGATCAACTTGTCCACACTAACATACAAATGTGCTGGTA